>NW_009613680.1:33151-56441 GCF_000690535.1 Cariama cristata
TGTTCACGTGCACATGTGGAAACATCCATTTCAGTAAATGTTCCTAGGAAAGCAAAGTGTCCAGGGCAGAATCAAAGGACTATTCAGCATCCACTCAGATAGAAATAATTGTTCCCATATTCATCCAACAGGAATCATATCTTTTCCTAAAAAGCTTTTTGCTTGCCTTGCTTCATCCTAAAGGTGCCTTTTTGTTTGATTTTGAAAAAATCAGAAAAATTTATTGAACAGTGATCAAGCGAAGTCAGCATGAACATTGATCAAGCGAAGTCAGCAGTAACTATATGCAGATGGGTGGGTTTGTGTGTGTATATACCTGTCTTCTGTACTTATTTATGTATCTGTAACTGTTATTTTCCCATTTAAAAATATTAAGTCAGATTTTTGGGGCATCAAAACTAGAAAGCACTGATGTGTTCTGGCTGTTCACAGAATTACGTAATGTGACAGGAGTTCTT
This sequence comes from Cariama cristata, assembly GCF_000690535.1. Classification (NCBI taxonomy): domain Eukaryota; kingdom Metazoa; phylum Chordata; class Aves; order Cariamiformes; family Cariamidae; genus Cariama; species Cariama cristata. The sequence goes on from NW_009613680.1 coordinate 33,610, forward strand.
AGTTCTTAGCATGAACTTAAGCACTATTACTAAACTTATATCTCTATTTTTGACTGGGAAATCAGCTGGTTATCCAAAAGAAGACTATTTTCTCACAGGTAGTTTAAAATGTCACAAATTTTATCAAAAGCTTCTCTGTTTCTTAGAGCTCATATTTAACCTATTGAACTACCTGCCTGGATAGTGCTGAGTTATCACTCAGTTAGCATCTAAACTACAATAAAAAAACACATTTTCAGGACATGTCTTCAGATGTGGCCTGCTAGCATGACAGGATGAGGCACAGGAACCTTGATAAACTCTCTACATCGTGTTTCGTTTGCTTTTGTCACAAATTGACTCTGAGGAGAGAGTTGTTAGGAGGTGTCTGGCAGATTTCTACCAGTCCCGTCCTTCTCCTCCTTTGACATTTACCTAGTGTTGTGTGCATGGTTTTTCTCCTTCAATAGTAAGAGGTAGAAGAGGGAGCAGAATCCTAGACTGCAACAGTCTAAGGCTTTTCAGATCCCGCTAAGAAATACCGTATCTTGGTAATTTCTTAAAAACACCATCAGGCAGGTGCTGCCCTGAAGGTGCACTTCAGCGAACTGACAAGGGGGTGGCAGATTGATACAGGCCTAAAGGAGACAGTGACCCTTCTGCAGAAGTGGTTGGCAACCAGACAGGATGCCATAAGCCTCTTCAATGGATTAGGTGCTTGTGTGTAGGCAACTGCATTGCATCCTTTAGTCACAGCAGGAGTCATGAAATTGTGAGAACTAGGGCTACAAATCCTGATCTGAACCTATTAATATTAAATACAGATCCAGTCTTTGACAAAAGATAGTAAAACAGTGGGGCTGAATCACAGTCATAGTGAAGAATATCTTTAAGATAAAAGCTCTAGGCATTTTTTCCAATGTAAGGAGAAATGGATTGGAATAAATACCAGGTAAATACGGTCTCTTAATACTTGCCATAGGAGAACATCTTCAAAGGAGACTGCTTCAATATGTATTTAGGCTGTGGAACTCCTTGCTACAGGATAGTGTGGGTGCTAGGATTTTACTTGAGTTCAGAAAGCAGCTGGGCAAACTCATGGAAGAAGAAACCATCAAAGGCTATTACGCTGTTATACCAGGAAACACAAGGAAGTCACTTTTGTTAAGAATCTCCTACAGTAGGACAGAACTGCGCACTGCAAGAGTATTGCATTTCTGCTCTTTGACTCTCCTTTATGCATCAGTTCTTGGTGACTCTGGAGCTGTATATTGAGCTAGATGGATTTGGGGTCTCACCCAGGATGCCCATAAATATGTTTTCCGGCTGTCTTTCAAAATGATTGGATCATAATGTGCATGCAATGATTGAGGTTTGTTTCTAAATTCAGGATTCCTTTGAAGAAAGAAGAAAAAAATGGGTTCTGTGATTCATTTACACAAGTGCAGAACCCTTATGTCTCTCAAACACCTCCGTTACAGACAGCATTATGAATGGGGGTGCTCTTGAAGTTCCATTTATTTCAATCTCAACTAATTAAAGTTACATTAAATTACAAGAATGGATTATTTGCAGCTCCAGAATCAGAAAGTTATTGATTGATGCAGTCATTCCTCTTCAATTATGATTTCTTCTTTGGAAATAATTGCAAGGGAGAAGAAACCAGGTCCTATTCCATTAGAAGTTGTGGGGTTTTTTTTTAAATATATATATATGTGTGTATGTATATGTGTGTGTGTATATGTATGTATGTACATAAGATTAGGTTATATATGTAATGCTATAAACATAATGGATATAATATTAGATTGCAAGATTATAAAATTCTAAGATTGCAAGGTTATAAAAGGAGCCCTACTGAAGTCCTTTCAGGTACAGCAGTATAAAATGCGGACAGGAGGGGATGGGCAAGATCCATGTGATGGTAGAAAGGGATGGCGATGGCTGTGCTTCTTTCTTGATGGATCGTCTGTAGAAAAGTGCAATACCTGAAAAATTGCTGAGCCTGAGCTGGCAAAGTGACTGCGAGCCTGCTGCAAAGCCTGTTGGAGTCAGCTGAAGCTTGAGGCAGCCCAGCGGTGTGAGGGGCACTTGCTGGTTTGGGACAAAAACTGTTCCAGGCCATGTTCTAGCATGAAGATGAAGGCAGGCTTTTGTTCAGTTTGCAGCCTCCACTTCCTCCTCTCTCAGTGTTTATATCTTCTCTGAGACTGTGGGACAGTGTCTTGGATTTACAGTACCTATGGCTGAGCTATAAAACACATGTCTGTGCACTTGGAGTATCTGAGGCTTTCTTTCCTGCCATGCGAAATAAAAGGCCTGCTTAAAAGCGGAAAGCCAGGGGCAGCAAATGGAACTAATGGGAAAGGTGCATCAGTGTGACCTAACTCCACTGGTTTAACAAGGCTAAAAATGCATGACTCAATTACACAAGAGTTAGCTAATGAGGAATGGGGAAGATGTTACAGTTTAAAACAAATGGCTACTAAATGAATTGGGTGCTGCCTTTCAAATCTATGCCATTCAACAAAAACCTGGCAAGACATTTTCTTCACAGGATATGAATCATCCGAAATAAAAAAAGCAAGACTAAGGCCACCTACATTCAGAGTTTGTACAGTATGACCTTAAGGCCCAACATCTACCAGAAGTTGAGTAGCAAAAGGCCAAGCTCCAAAGAATAAAAGGGCTTACATCAGTATTAAATAATTCTCTCTTAGAGATGCAAATTTCTAATTAGTTACTGTGGAAACTGTAGAGGCCTGGAAGTAAGCCCTGCACAATGAGAATGAGAGTTTACTTTTTTGATTTACTGCAGGGCTGTGGAAGTTGAGGGAGGGCTGAGAGGGGGAAATAAATTCATTGCTTTTAACATGACAACAGAATAAAGTGCAGTAGAAGAAGTGACTTTGTTTTGTGGGCTGCTGCTGCTGCTGTGACAGATCCCCGAGGAGCTTTATGCAACATAGGCTCACTTAAAATGTCTCGCAAGGCATTGTAAAATGCTTTGTTTACAAACAAGTGACTTTCTCAACACCCTCACTTGTGGCATCTCTGACAAAGCCTTGGGAGGGTGTTCTGCAAAGCCAGCAGGAGCTGGTGGTGCCTTCTGTTGTTAGGTGACCAAAACCAGATACTCGAATTTCAAAGTATAACACTTCTGAAAATCAAGGTGCCCTAACCTTTGGTGCCTATGCTGAGCGCCAAAAATGTCTTGTTGGAAATGCTTTTAGGATTTTGAATGCAGAATAGAAATCATGAGTTATGTAGTTCTTTGCCTTGTTTTCTTTGGTTCTGTTTTAATTTACTTGTAATCATGTAGTTTAAAACTGTAGTATAATTTCACTTTTATGGGCATGTTGGAATGTGTGGTCTCATCCTGTATGGTCTAGAGTCAAGAGGGAGCAAGTGGCCCCAGTTTTTGTACAAACGAAAAGAGATGCTTCATTCCTCACAGCTTCAGGCAGCACACACATTTTCAGTAATATTTCAGGTAGTATATTTTAATATAGAGCAATCACAAACTCCAAAAGAAAATTAAAAAATAAATGTTTTTATGTGCTTGTTATTTTAACCAGAACCAATGCAAACTATATGAAAAGATTCAGACGTAGTCCTTGTCAGAAATTAGTAACATTGCTGGATATTCAGTAGTTAAATTCAGGGCTAGCTTGAACAGGGAACTGAGAATACAGCTGAATATAAATTTAGGGAAGGAATGAAAAAAGTATGATGTTGCAGTTTCTAAGTAATCTGTTTTACTTTTTTCATGAACTCTTATCTCCTCTGTTCTGAGTTGAAAGAAACTGTGTTTGCTCCCCTGCAGAGCATAGGCTGGATGAGGACACAGAGCATCGCTGCAGAGTCTGGTCCAGCTCCTCAGGCTCCCACTTGCCCTCTGGGACCTCCCGGCTCGCCGGCAGCTGAGCTCAGGCCGAATTCAGAGCAGTGGGGAAGGTCTGAGGGGCTTCACCCAACTCAGGTGCTTACAGACCACGACTGACACATCAAGACTGTCAACAATTTTGTTTGTAGGAGAAAGGAGAGGGAAGATTGCAGACTGACATGACTTGCTGTAAAAAGCCTCTTCTTTTGGTGCCAGGAGGAGTTTTACAGAGACGCGTTATTTCTTTTCAGCTCTGGCCAAAGAAATTCACCTGTCTGAGCCAACCACCAGCATCAGGTTCTTTGCTATCAGACCAAGGAGACGTCAGGATGAAGGAGACTGAAAGCACTAGTCTGCTTGGTATATGGACCACAGCCAAAATAAAGGATTGGTGCATTGCTGCAGAAGGCTAGTTTGGTGTGATTCAGCACAGACAGGAATATTTGCTCAGCCAGGACAGGGGAAGCATCCTTCCTCCTTGCGTGTCACAGAATAATGGCTTTGAATTCATTTAATTTGGACCATGCTTGTATCAGCTTTATTTCCATCTTAATACACCCCAGGAACTTCTGAAGCAACGAACTACTAATGCTAAAATCATAGGGAGCTGCCATTTTAATTTTAAACATTTTTTCTGAAAATGCAGCTAAAAGCTTACAGATAGCACAGAGAAGGTAAACAGAAAGCTAACAATTGCAACACTCCAATTTTACCACAGGAAACCAAGAAAAGCTGGAAATACTTTAAACTGATAGAACTTTTATAAGCATGATTCTAGGTCAGCATACATAACCTGAGCTGTTGCTGCTTAACACTCTGTCCTTATGAAGCCCATATCAGAGGCTGGAGTTTATTATGCTCAGTCCACTATAGCATCCTTAGCTTTGCAGGCAGTGCGAGAGTGGAAGTTGCCCAGATGTGCCTTTAGTATTTTGAATAGGAACTGGGGTGGGCATCATCTTCTCCTGCCTCATTATCATCTCACGGCCGTATTTGATCCTGAATCAATTTTTATCAGTGGCCCTAGCTGTCCAAGCCCTTCCCGGAACCGTATAATTCGCCAAACATACTAAGGCACAGACAGCCCTCTTCTGCACGTTTGAGATATACCTGTAATTCTGAAGAAACCCTCTGAATACCTTTTTTTAATGCTTCCTGCAGGTCACTCATCCCAGCAGTTTGGTTATCACCCTGCCATCCTGGCCAGCCTGCTGTAATGGCCTGTTTTCAACTGGATTCTCACTGCCCCTCAGAGCTGCACCCAGAATTGTCTCTCAGTCCTTTGGGACTGCTGCCAGGAAGGAAGCATTTTTATAGCACTTGTTTTCTTTGCTACTTCTGTACCAAGTGGTTTCTTTACTACTTTGCTACTTCCTTATGCAGGAGTTCTTGCATTTTCTTGCTAGCAAAGCACTGAGGCAGTCGCACAGCCTCGTCCAGAGTTAACTAAACAATCAAGGACCACCATTTGAGTCTCCTCAAAAATGAAAACGTGGCTTTGAGAAATTTCTTAGTTGATCGAAAGGATGAGACAAATCTGCAAAGAAGCACTTTTCTGCACACTTTAGACCCCTCCAGATCTTTGAAGAGCTGGCTCCAGCTGAAGTGTGTTGACAGTTCCTGCAGCAATATTGCCAGGGAATGATCCCATCAAACCTCCTCACAGTTGATGAACCATGAAGCTCTTATCTTCTTATGGACATTTCTGATGACTTTCTCTGGACTTTTGCCCTTTACATAAGAAGCACAGGGCTCAGACTGTATTACTCATAGTAATCAAGCGTCATAACAACAGTGCTTTTTCCTTCCTTCCTTAACTAAAAGTAAAATAGCATTCATACCTAAACAGTATACAAATAGCCTCCAGGCCTCCTGAAAAATCTTGTTATTCACTTATTTTTGTATTATTTGATATAAGGATTAATATATACAGTGTTCAAAATGCATTTGCATTCCAAATGCTACAGAAACTATAAAACTTTCAACATCAGTTCTATCCAAGAAATTATTTGTAAAGAATTGGTCTAAAATAGTCCATCAAAATATTTTTCATCCCATTCTGCTGATTCAGCTGCATTGACATTTTCTCAGAGTTTGTTCAGAGTTCAGCATTCAAATTCAGAAAATTGCTGATGCTATGAAAGTCTCTGACTAGTTGATCTTCCGCTTGCTCCAAAACCGGAGCTCCCGAAGTGCTCAGATCCTCAGCAGCTCATTTGGATGACTGGCTGGGAGGCAGAAAGCTTTGCTATCTTTAGCTTTCTCCTTCTTCTGGCTTCTTTCACAGTCCAGAATGTCAAGATCCATAGTACCAGGGTGTCCATCAGATGGATCACCTTGGAGCTGGGATGTGATTCCCTTTTGACTCCTATTGGTATCAAAACCTAGATATGAAACTCCCCATGAAATGAGGTTACATTTCTCTGACAAGTTCTGCTCCAAAAAACCTGACAATATGGTTTTCCAAGGCTTATATGAACTTTGGGAAATAAATCTTTCAATTCTTCCTAGACTGATGTGAGAAATAGTTTATTGAATCATTTCTACTGAGAAATTAAAAGGAAGGAGAAGAAAGAAGCAAGGAAGAGATATAACTAAAACTCCAGGGTCATGGCCTGACAAATTAAAATTAAGTCTGCTTTCTAAAAATGGGTTGGAGATGTTTTATTTGAAAAGCAGTCTTAAATCATTGCTGTCCCTGCATACTTGGGGAGGTGGGGGTGGTGTGGATACAAGAAGAGAGGACCATTCCTCTCACAATGCTAATGGCTTTACTACAACTGTAGAGAGTGATGAAGAATAAAACAACATTTCAATCCATTTTCCTAAGGAGCCTTCACTTAAAGAACAGAAAAAATTAAACCAAGACAGTAAAACTCCGAGGAAACAAAGGAGGGGAACTGCCAGCCTGTGAAGTCCTAATGCTCATTATATCTGGTGCGTGTTTAGCTTGTAAGGAGTGCTTGGGGAGGAAAGTAATTTAAGCAAACCAACCTGGGCCGTCTTTTCATTCTTTGTCATGCACTGCTGTTGTTACCTTTAGAAATCCAGCAGTGGGGCTGGTTGTGTCCTGTTTTAGTGCCCTTCGTAAAGCATTCCCTTTTCACCAGCTCCGATGGCCCCATTGGAGTGGCCATGACAATGGATGTTCATTTTACCGCTATAAAAGGGTTTAATGATTAAAAGGCCGCACCATTGCACTCAGCCACAAAACTCATTCTTCCACTTCTGTGGAGCCCTTTGATTCAAAATGTTCTTTTGACAGGATCAAGAGTGGTTTTCATTCTGTCGGGCAGCAGAAACATCTGCATTTTTTATCCTCTGCCTCCTCCTCAGTGCACATAGTTAATGTGTAATTAATGAAACATCCCTTCTCGGAGTGGCACACAATCAGTGTAGGTCTCCCACCAACCTCGCTCCAGCTCCAGTAAAGCAGGTTTGCTTTTATATCCTTGTACTCTCATTCAGCAGTAGTAATAAACCCAGTTCCAGGCTTATCTGGCCAGCTTACATCTTAATCTTTCTTTGCCCCCACACCCCCCTGCCCTGCCCCATCTCCTCAGGGAAAAGGGATGAAAAAAAAAAAAGGACTTCTCTTTCTTTTGGGTTATCCGAGCACGTTGGGGGGGGAACCAAACACACCGCAACATTCAAAGCAAAACAGAGAGAACAAGGGTCTAGGGAAAAAGTCCCCTCCTCCCTCCTTTCCTTGGAAGAAAAAATAAAGACCGTGGTAAGCAGTCGAGCAAGCTGAAAAGGCAGTTACACAGGAAGGATTTCTAAGCCCTATAGGGTAGGGCCTTCAAGAGCAGGGAAGTGCTTGCTCTCATTAGTGCAGTGCATCTAAAATCTAACACACAATGTGTCAGAAAAGGACTACGTCCTCCTACAAGGAGTAGCCTCTTCATTTGCTCTTCTGTTTGCAGAGTTTGGGAGGTCAGGAAGGTGCTTGCGAGCTCTAACGTTAATGCCCAAGTGCTGTCAAGGCTAAGGCTGCATACTGCACAGTGCCTGCTGAATATTTCACCATCATATTTATTTACATAAGCTTTGCTGAGTGCATGAGTCACTATAGAATAGTGGATAAATGTACTCCTGCAATTGTTTGCTTCTAATAACCCCTCAGCAACACTGGAGTGGCTCTAAGTGATCGAAAGCAACTCAGATGGATCACGGTCCACCAGCAGCTCTCAGGTAAGTTTTCAGAGCCACATTTATGCAGCAGCTCTAGAGAGTATTGCACTGTGAGTGAATTGCCATAAAGAGCTTCCTGTATGGAAAAAGATGACAAGGTGAAGACAAGTAACAGATCAAAAAGAGAAATATGTGGGCCCATGCTGCTCCTACCTGCAATAATGTAAAGTAGAATATCTGTGAAGTCCAGGGGATGTAAGCCACGTGAGGAAGCAAAGCCACCACTTTTAAGCTTGCCTGACTGTGGAGCTGCGATCCTTGATGTCCTGTGGCCTCTTGTGGCTCAAACAGAGGGAGGGGAGGACACTCTGCTCTCGAGGATTTAATTTTGAGCCAAAGGTTCAGCTGCAGATGTAGCATGGAAAGACAAGTAGAAAAAAAAATTATCTGCTTACTAAGAAATTCACCTCTGAATGAAGTCTGGTTCATCCCAATCTACTTAAAAATTCAGGTCAAATTCAGAAAGTAGATTTGTCTGGAAGAAAAAGTTCAGAGGTAAATCACAACATTCCTTCTCCCCTTCATCCTCTTGCAAAACGAGGCTGCCTCCTGTCCAAGGATCCTGCCCACTCAGAGGAGATGGAAGCCACACATGTAAGTCATTCTTTCTATTGAGAAGAATCATCCCTTTGCTTCCATTTTTTAGGACCATGTCCTAGTCATCCAACTTCACTCTTGATAGGAAATCTAGTCTCCACTATGCATTTTATCTGTCATTATCGAAGAAACCTGAGTAACGTTCACAGCTAAAAACTTGTGCACACTGAAGAAGTTTAGGCCTCCTTCTGAATTAGTCCCATTGGAAGCTTCCCCCTTCCTGCATGTGAGGAAGAAAGGAGATTCCTCCCCAAATGCCTGCATGTGATCCTTATTATTTTCCTGGTTTCAAAGAGTTGAAACTGAGTGCATAAAGTATCATTCAATTTTCTACAGTACATGTAATCTCAAAATTTACTAGTGTTCCAACAAAATCAGACTAATATAGGAAACAGTTGCAGATATGTAATGCTGCAAATATTGTCTCTCTGTTGGAATCACAGCTGGAAGGAAGACCTGCCTGTGAATTCAAGGAACTGGTAAAAAGCAGTTGGTCTAAAAATGCCCATCCAGGGTGATACACAACAGATGTAGTTCTTGTGCCAGTCCAGTTCTGAGTAACCCCCAAGAGATCAGTAGAATTATTCTGCTCCATCCACATGCACATCTGCAGCAAAAATCTGTCTTCAGGCAGATACCTACTTTAACACAGCCTCTGTCGCAGTCAGCTGTCATTTGTCTACAAATAGCAAGAATCAAGATTTGGAGCAGGGCAAGGGAAAACAGCATCTTGCAATGTGACTTTTTTGGGCCAAATTCCACATGCACAGCTCCCACTGAGATTCAAATATGGGCAACATTTGTTTCCAGATTGAGCACAGAATGTGTCTCTATTGTTATTGAAATGGGAAAGGGCATGAGCTTTTGCACATTATTCCACCGGTCAGACTTGCCAGCTCAACCTATGCCCAGTGATCAGAAATAATTTCATTAAATCACTTATTTTCTGTTTCCGCAATGGTGCGTGTTGCAGCGTAAGGCATTGGAGATAGCGGACTGATAAAAATAGGCAAATTTACTGTGGGTAAACTTTGCTCAAGAATGTTGGCTGCAGCTGTGCTTAAATAAACGGCTTCCTACTTCTTGAAAAAGAAGCGTGTCCTTCTGATCCCGTGCTACAGGAAGACTGGTGTGCTGGGAGGGCCTGGGACAATTGCTACAGTCACTGAGCTGCACTGCGATACATTTGAATTCTGGCCAGAGTCTGGGAAGTCCATGCTAGCCTGCCAGACCGTTCAGAGAAAAGGGGCTTCAAAGAGAACTTTTTACCCTTGATTCCAAAGTGTAAGTGAGTACGGAAAGAGTATAATGTTTGCTGTTGGGATTAGCCCCCTACCGCGTCAGCCACATGTGAGCGCACTGAAAATTGGCGGCATGCAAGGGGAAACCTCTCAGTTCGCTGCAGCTGAGCTAAACCCAGGGTAGATTTCCAAGCACCAGAGCAGAAGGTGTGTGAACCTCATTATCTTCTCCTAGCACAGAAAAGGAACAAAGCAGAAATCACATTGAAAGGAATGGAAACCAAAGGCCACGTAGGATGGGAAAACAGTCCCCATTTTAAGGGGTATAAGAAAACCTTTGGTACTACTGAGGGACTGCTTAAAAGGACTTGTTGCACAACTATGTACAAAGCTAACAAAATGGCAAGTTAGAATTTGTGCTGCAAGGAAAAAGATAATTCTGGTTAAAATTATGTTAGAGGATTTTTCACTTCCATGAAGAAGTAAAAGGAAAAGATTCTCATCTATTAGAAGGCCAGCGCTCTCCTCAGCTTAGAAATGACTGGTGTCATGCTACACCTGTTTTTTCTCATGCAGACTATTCAAGCATAACACAAAATCAAAGAGTTGCTCTGCCCAGTGTGATCTCAAGGTTTTTCCCTCATGTCTAGCTTCTCTCTTACGTCCTTTCCCTGACCCAGGAGCTTCTCCAGGATCCTTTTGTATTTCCAACTCTAAGAGCCCATTTTGACGTCTCAGGGTATCTGCCAGGGAGAAAGCTGTAGTTACAGAAGTAACAAGATGCTCACCCTTGGCACTGCTACACTGCAGGTTCAGTGATTTCCCTCACCATGCCATTCATAGCCCTAAATGAGAGGTCTAAATTCTTCAGACCAGACCTGGGGAAGAGATTTACAGGACGGAATAAGAGGAACAACAGCCAGCACGCTGAACAAAAATATGCCTAAGGTAGCTTGTGGTAATGATGAGAGAGGCTGAACTAGGCACCTCGTGCCCCTCTCCACAGACAGAGGGGACTGCAGGGATACGTATTTCAGATGCCAAGTCTCCCACACGGAGCCATGAAGTGAAAACCAATTCTCCTGAGGAAGCGAGGATGGCCAGGAGAAACACTACCAGACCCCTTAGCAGAAGCGGCAGGGAGCTGGGCGCTGGGCAGCAAACAGGAGCGGCAGCAAGGGCGAGAGAAGTGCGAGAGCTGTCCTGCCTGCCTTTGCCAGCACTGGCAGAGGAAGGATGCAACGCGGTGCAGTCAGACAGGAGGCCATAAACCAGCTGTGAGAGAGGAAATTACTCGGAGGATTGATTTAAGCCTATGTAGGTACAGTCAGGGAAACTTTAGTAACGTGTTGTACTTTTTATTTTTCGTTCTGAGCTCCTGATTGACATGAACACCAACCTCCAAATGCAATTTAGCCAAAAGTGTAGAAACTGCTGCGCTTGTCAGCTGACCACAAATGAAAGCACCTTAACATTGCCATCCCACCTATCAGTTTCTGAAAAATTGTTTTCAAAATACTCTGTTTAAATATGGATCTTATTCGAGCTTAGCTTGCAGACTAAGTAATAGATACCTCTCCAAATCTCATACTGGGGCCCTAGGTGATTCCACTTTGGAGAAACGCAGAAGTTGGAAAATTCATTCATGTATTGAGAGTTGCTAAGAAATAGAATTTTGTCTTCAGTTTGGGGTAGGAAAATATGTTTGGAATCAGTAAACTGAGACTGTGATACGTATTGTAGCAGTGCTGTTTAAACCACGTCTAATTGTCCTCTCCCCACATTTCCTTTACACCTCTACTTCCACTCCGGTTTGTCCCATCCTGTGTCAGCACAATGGGTTTTGTAGCACTATGGTAAATGAGGACATTAACTAATCTGGTTGAAAAATAATCCAGAAAAAATACAACAATGTTTTATTTCTCACCCAGATCAGTTCCTTGATATGGTTTGCCGTAGGGGTCATGAGAACAGCTGTAGTAACATAGTGGAGGACGTGATGCAGGAGAAAGAATCGAATAAATCAGGACTGATGCCAAAAAATGGTTCACATAACCACAGCCTGGAGAACTGTGTTGCATAAAAACAGATTTGATGAAAAAATGAAATTGCATTTCAGTGATATGCACCTGGCCTTCTCCACTTCTTCAAATGGAGATGTATCTCTCATATACTTGTAAAAGAAATTTTAAATAATATATATATTTACGATTCTAAATCAAGAGGTAGCTGTGTTAGCACTACCACAGACTCCATTGCTTGCCTGGATCTTAAAGGGATTCATAGTCATTGCTGGTATCCCTGAGCCTTTCTCTGGTATCTCCTGCTCTACTGTTCTCCATCCAGGGCTATGAGCTCTAAAGAAGTCACACCATGTTGTCAGATGATCTTTATTTCTATATGACATGGTTTGCTTAATGCAAAGCACATGAAATGGATTACTTAATCCAGCATGGTTATTTGCTAGATGCAGTCAAACTGTTGCTACTGTGACAAACTGCCGCTGCTTGCGCTAAGCAATGCTGGTGCAGCAATCTGGTTGTCCATGTTTTTTCGCAATTACAAATCTTGCAGACCCTTTAGGAGTGCCTATTGTGCAAGGCCAGAAGGTACAGCTACAAGTCCAAGGTCACCATCAATTTTAAAACAGAAACTTGAAAACGCAGGAGATAAACAGAGAATAAACTCTCATTACAAAAAGTCCTAGAAACAGTAATTTTTAGAATCAAGCTCTCCTGGCAGGACTGAGAGGAATAACTTGCTTTAAACACAGCACTGCTTTGGTTGTCCTATCCCACTTGTGCCCAGTGTAAGCATTCCCTTAAAATGGATACAGCTGTGAGGTTCATTTTGCTACTGTGGGTTCAAAGGCCTGATTTAGTAGTGCTTCTTTTTTAATATCTAGTTGCCTGTATGCTCATTTAAAATGTTGATTGCCTTTCCTTGACGGTTTCCCTTCAGAAACATGCTGTGGAATTTAAATTCATCCCCCTCCCATGCTAATGTTGACATTATTTGTGTGTAAACACATTACATCGGATAGCAGAAATGTAAATGAGATTTCAATGTTGAGTTGATTTATAAACAGCCAGTCTCTTAATTTATTGAAGTCGTCTTTGTGTCGTTTGCACATGATTAGCAGCATATACCATACATAGGGTGCCCTTCTGTAACATGTTCAGAAAGAAGAAACGCAAAATGTATACCATTATAGCACCAAATGAAGATCTTATTGAGCTTCGAGATGCTTTGAAACATGTAATTACTAACTTAACTCTGCCTGTGAACTTGTCCTCATTAACTCCATAATTAGCAAGATCTTGTTTGATCTTGGAGTTCATTAGACATTGCAGCTGGAAGATTGTTTTAGTTTTAACACATCAAAATAGACAATTAAAGCGATAATAAAGAATCAATATCACTTCCCTGTTTCTTAGATTTTTCCAAGGTTGTGGTGTGCCTAATTAAACCCGGTTTGAAACAGTGAGAAATTAAAAAGTAATGTGGTCATATTTTTTTTGGTTTAACAGGCTATTTAAAAGACTGTTTGAAATGTGCCCTGGGAAATAGTTTCTACCCGCACAATGAGTAAGTAGATGGGATGATTTCAGATTCAGCTGCAAACTTTACTGGAGAGTTGAGTAGATGTTGTGCTCATGTCCTCTGAATCGCCTGTGCCACATCCAAATCATCTTCCCTCTTTGCACTCTGTGGCTGAATCCAACCTCATAGTTCACATCAGCTGGTGCTCCAATATCATAAGAAAAACTTGTTGAGTTCAAGTTATTTACATGGCTCTGACTCTTTCACAACACAGACCGAACTGATATACTTTCACCCTCCAGAGCAGCAGCCTAATTCTCCAGTGCATCACGACCTCCTTGTGCAAGGCAGCTGTAAAATGGGCATAGCGTTGAGAGTGTCTGCAGCAGAACCAACCCTGAACTCACACCATTATGGGCCTCCTTCCCGCTCTGCTTTCACCGCAGGAGGCAGACTGGGATCCCCTTACACACACGTGGTTCTACAGTTGTTATCACAGCCTAGAAAACAATGTAAACTAGAGGAAGGAAAGAGGGGTCTGTGCTCAGAAACCCCATGTTTAGGTGGACCCGATTCCGCTTTCTGCCTGTCTTCTGACTGGCAAGTAACTGAACTGTAACACATTTCTGTGTCTTCGTTTTCCAATGACAGAGTGAAGCTCTGAGACTTAACACTGGAAGAACATGTAGGAAACCTCAATGAAATTTCCTATGTAATAAAATGCAATATCATTCTAAACAAGATTAGCAAGGTTCAACATCCTCCTTCTACATATGTACTTTTGCCTTAATACTTCATCGTTTTCTTTTAATAAGCACAGTTAACTGAAGACACAAATCATGTCACTGAGGGAGAAATGGATAATGAAGGACCACTGAAGCACTAATCCAACTAATATTGCCTTTGGCTGTTGAATTTGTGTAGATCCCAACAGTAAATATTAAATTCCTAATTCACCCAACTGATTTCAGTGGTTTTCCTTCAGCCTACAGGGTGCCACATCTCTTCAGTTTGTTTGCAACCATTTGAAACTAAATTGTTTCAAAGATATTAATGAGTCATTGATTTAAACTGAAATAGGCTCTAATTGTTGGCATTTGGGGCAGATTATAGAAATAGGGTCAGATCCCTAGCTGGTGTGAATCCATCAAAGAGAACAAAAAACAAGGAGAATCCTAGCTTATGTACCCTGAATATAATGCTCTTGGTTTATGGCAGTATTAGGGGAAAAAAATTGCCCACGCTCAAATGTTGATGTGCCAAGATGACTGTAGACAAGCAGAAATAGCAACATCTAGGCTTGATTTTCTTGCCACGTCCTCTCTGGCACTTCTAACCTGGGGCCAACATGAAACCTGGTATCTGGGCCAGCACCCACCTGAGGGAAATGGAGTGAAATAGCTCAGTACGATCCAGAAACCCCACTGCTTCTGGCCAGGGCATCACCTCTCGGCTCTGAGGGCCCTGAGCAGATGCGCAGTCGGACTGCACCTGGCCCTGTTACTGTGCTAAGGCTTCTGGTCACCGAGAAGCTTGCCAAAGCTGGCAAGGAGGTGGTTCCCCCCGAGGCCTGCCTGGATTGCACTGAGAGCTGTGGCCTACAGGTCTAGACTTCAATACCCTGGGAGGAAGGGTCCACAAAACAAAGGCAACATCACACGAAATTTGTCTGGCTTCAATCCTCCAAAAAGTACCTGTGCTCACGTGCCAATGGCGCCTGTTTCTTACAGGCCCCGCTGCCCCCTGTTTGTGCGGACTGAGACTGTGGAGAGCGCTGGGGCCTGTTCAAAATGGCCTTGGACCAGAGGGATCCAAGGGGAAGACAAGGGGGTCAGCAGCCGCAGCGTGTGCGGCAGCAGCTGAGGGACATGAGGGCACCACAGGGGCTGGCAGACTGGCTGGTGCCAGGGCACAAGCTAGGCCAAGGGCTTGATAGGTCATGACGTGAAATGGTCAGCTGTCTTTGGTCTGGGCCACCACATGGCTGTGGCTTCCAGCCAGCCAGAACTGTGCATGTGGACAGCTTCTTCTGGAAGGCACCCCAGTAATACGGACACGGGCCACTCGCTGCCCGCTGGCCTCAGGGCCCCGAGGCAGTCTGGGACCCACCACGTATCCCAGCACTGAGAGACAAAATGGCACCAGCTGCCTGGCTTGGGTCATCAGGACATTCTGATTGGCTGCCGCCAGCCAGGGCTGTGAGGCAGTTGGTTGCTAGGCAGGCCTGACTTGCTAGGCAGCCTTGGGCTTGGTGCTGGGGGAGGCCTGTGGTGCCCTTGGGACAGGGGCTGCCGTCCTGGGCCTCGGCCAGGGGACATGTCTGCCCAGAGGAAAGCGGGCACACGTTTCATTCTTTGCTCCCCAGAGGCAGCCCTCAGGGATGGCAGTGTGAGCCACTCACAGTATGGAACAATATGGGCCGTGAGGGCTGAGCAGCCCCCCATTTCCAGTGCCGGCTGACCCAGGGAGGTGCCGGGCCACCCCAGAGCTCTCCCTGCCATCCAGGCGGCTGGGCTGGTGAGAGCCTTGCAAGTGCCATGGAGGGGCTGGTGGCCGGACGAAAGCGCTGAGCCCACCACAGCCCCACCACAGCCCAGGGTGTAGATGAGGCCTGCCAGGAGGAGGGCAGCAGGGCATGAGGTCTTCAGAAATCAAAATCTCCTCATTTCACCTGTAAAACGCACAGCGTCCTGAGGGACTGAGCACCACAGGCACCTGTGGGCCACAGGGTCATTCAATACAAATGAAGCCAGTTTCCCTGCAGGCAAATTGTTTCCCCTCTCTTCCCAGGTTGGGAAGTCTAAAGTAAGGGAACAAGTGTGCCAGGGTACCCTGGCCCTGGGAATCCCCTGACACCAGGAATTTTCTCTGCCCCGAAGGGCTGGACTCTGCCAGGCCCCCTCGCACGCCAGCCCGCGGGATGGCACGCTGGCCAAGCTGCAGGCAGGGCGGCACTGCTGGAATGGGAAGAGGTTGCCAGTGCGATACCAGCAGTGTCCCCTTAGCAGTTCTTCATGTAGGCAGTGTTTCCGCAGCCAGCGGTGAGGTCAAGTCCACACAGCTCCACCAGTACTAGTCTTAGCATTTCATTCTCATCTTGTTTTATCCTACGTGTTTACTCACGCACACAGCAAAACTCTTCCCTGGGCTGTCTCCTGTTAATGAAGTGATTTCAGTGCATTGTGGGGTTTGGTTTAGCATGTTTCCAAGAGACAATCTTCTTGCTTTATCCATGCAAAGTTAAGGATCTATCCTCATTATCTGTCCCTGAGACATTCAGGAGGTTCATGTGCAAAAAAAAAAAATAATGTACTCCCAGTCCCCAGGCTGATTTTGGGTTGCTTTATACTATCTCTAAACAGCAGGTTAATTTCAGCTGACACTTATTTATGAAAGCACAAAGTCTGGTGAGGTAATAAAAAAGTCAACTCCCAGAGAATATATAGCCTTAGATTTTCTTACCTAACATGGTTTTATCTAGAGATTTATTGAGCAAAATAAAGATTTGGCTGGCAAATAATGTTATCAATTGCTCCATATTTTAAAATCTTTTGAAAGCACATACAAAAACCAGATTAATTTCCTTGTACACTATCTACTATGGGGTATAAACACACTTTATTCAGTGACTAGCCAAGAAAATGTAAATTAGCTGTCTGACATTTGGGAAATTCGCGTGGTTGAATTATATGACTTGTATATTTGGAAAACCCGTAGGGTTTGTTGGTATCCAGGTGGATGTTAATTTTAAGCAACAGCCCAGTCAAATGCTGAGGTTTCAGTGTTGAATCAAAGACATAGAAACTTCTCCCATCTCTATCCTTTTACCTACGTACGGTTAGAGGATTTGAAGCCTGAAATCAGTTTTCAGCAAGGCTGAATGAATAATACAACTGATCACTTGCGAGCTGACTTCTTCTCCGCTGCCCTCTTAGTGTTCGGCAAAGACATCTGCTTCCATGGCCTGATTCTTACTTCTGCACAGAATAAGAGGGTCCCCCGTTAGACAGAGAGCCAGGGCCCTTAACTGGGGCCACGATCCCATCTCCCCTCCCTATCTTTGTGACCAGGGAAGGACGGAGCGATAGAAAAAAAAAATCTGCCATTCAGCAGGGTGAGGTTGGGAAATAATGAAGTCAGCACATTAGTGCTTAGCCTGCTGAGCTCCCACTGCTGAAAGCGGCCGGTGGGTGAATTTCCCAGCGTTTGGAAACTTTGTCTGAGTTCTGCGGGTTTGCTCAAGTGTGCGATGGCTGTTTGCAAGGGAGCTTTCCCGCTGGGTGGGTTTGCTTTCCTCCTTGCAGCTCGGGGAAAGTGAGAGCTCTCCTTCGTGTCTTCCCTGCCCCCATCGCTGCCCCTCGCTCACCCCACAAACACAATGCTCTTCCAGCAGGTCCCCTCTGCTAGGGAGCTTTTCCCTCTCCCAACTCCCACACTGGGACATTTTTCCACATTTCCAGGATTACGGCCACTTTCACTTAGATCTATGTGTGTTGCCTCCTCATACAAAGAAGCACTTGGGGACGGGATTAGTAGGATTAGAAGAGATTCACATATGTCCAGTTCAAGCAATTGGTATTCAAAGCTTTACACTTCCAAATGCCACCAAGAGAGAGAAAAGGAACTGGGAGCTTGCTTTGCATTTCAGCACCTTCCTGCGGGGGACAGGGCCCTTTGTCCCGGGGGGGGGGACACACAGACAAATCCCCCCCCCCCCTTAATCCAGCACCCCTTAGCCACCAACCCCTTCCCTTCGGTACCACCAGTGGGGCTCTGCTATAGCCCTGACAAGAAGGCAGAAGCATCGTGGGTTTCCTGTTTCTCTTTTTCGAGCAGCCTTTCTGCAAACTTCTGGCAATCTCTGCTGGGGTTTGGCAGGCAAAAGAAGGTCCTCACTCATGCAGTTCGTTGCGATGTATCTTGTCTGTTGTTGGAAGACAAGGAAGCATCACTGGGTTTAAAACATAAAGGCACAAAATTCTTAAAAGAGTGCCTTTGCTCGTATTAAGTTAAATCCTTCACATATAAGTGAACTGTTCACGCAGGCAAGGCAAAGCCTTAAGATTAAACAAGTGTGTTAGGTATTTCTGACAAAGCACAAGGAAAATCTGCCTTTTCTCTTTCCATTTTGATAGACTGCCCTCCTCGCTGCCTTTAGGGCAATGACAGTGGTGATTTCCTGATATGAGACACATTGGCAAAGGCACAGTCTATGTGACATAGTTTGCATTTTGGCAATCATTGCAGATATAAACAAATCGTATTCAAAAATGAAGAGGAAGGCTTCAATATTAGTTAGTGTAACAAACCTCTCCGTAGTATAGTGAGAGATTTTTGGAGCAGAGCAGGTGGAGCCTTTTTTTAATACATTCATCCATTAATTAATTAATTCATTCTTTTGTTCAGTCTTTCTGCTCACTTTCTGCTCACTAGGATAAAAGCTGTTGAGGAATACTATATTGTTTGCTATGACTTATAAGGGACAGGAACATATACAACCAGCTTTAAAAAAAAAAAAAAAAAAGAAAACTTTGAAAACTTCTCAAACTCTGCATAATATCTTTTAAATCTTTTAAATGATTTTTTTATTTGCAATAAGTGTGTATTTGTTTTATAATTTCACCCCAGAAATAAAATTTCAGAGTACATGAAATAGGCTGAAGGAAACAGAAATGTTGCTAAAATTTCAAAGATACTCTTTTAATTATTTCCATTTACTGTTATCTTTAAAAGGTATGGAGTCCTGGGTAAGTATTAGCTGAAGTCAATCTATTTAATTTTAATCTACTAATACCAGCGTAAGCCACTCTAAAGCCCAGTGGGTCTTTATTCTCATGAATAAAATGGGCCAAGTTTGAGCTAATATTTTGTTAACTTGCTATTTTTGCAGCTCCAAGTCTCACTCCAATAAAAATATGTGGGAAAGGGTGCCGTGAATATCCAGATCAAAGGAATTAAGTGTATGAAATCTGGTGATTTTGGTAAGTCACGAAATTTTGCAGTGTACAAGTGACTGTATAGGATTTCATATAGGTGGAAACTCTTAAAACATGGAAAAGCAGGGAGGCTATCAGGTCTGTACATGTTCCTGAAATCTTCAGGGAGTTCTGTATAGTTCACATACACAAATGATGCAAGACTAGGCCTCTGCAATTTAGGAAAAAGGTAGCAAAATCTGCAAAATCTGGAACTGATTATCCATTTCAGGTGCCTGCCAGCTGTGGAGAAGAGGTTCGCTTAGTAACAAAGCCAATATGAAGAAGAGAAGACAACCCAAAACATAGGTACCTATGAACTTCATTTTAAACTGATTTTCATTTTCAGAAGTAGTAAAAATAATTACTTCCCACTGCAGCTATGAACATCAGTCATTATAGAGCTATAAAATTAAAAATACATATAATTTCTTGCTTCTTCCCTTTTACTTTTTATTGTTGCTCGGTCTTACTCATCTGGCTTCCTATTTACACTGTGCTCCTCTCAATGCAGGTTTTACACATCTCAACATATCCATCTTTTTTGTTTCTGTTGGTCTCACTGAACTACAGGTAATAATTGTTAGCGAGAGTCAATGATGAGTGGATGAGATAAAATATTTATTGACCTTTGTGCCAAATGGTGTTCTGGCAATTAAGAGGCAAAGGATTTTCCTTGGTTTGTGTCTGTGTTGTCCCTCTCCAGAATTACATTCTTTGTGCCTGGTAGAACATTAGAGCTCTCACCTCCCCTGAGTATACAAAATATCTGAAAGAAAAAAGAGGGTAGCACAGGAGCAGTGCCAACTGCTTGTTTTGCTGTGTACAAACTGGTTGAGAAGGGGCTGTAGCTCCCAAGATCCTCTTCCATCCCATGCTCCCTGCCAGCAGCATTTCCAACGGCCAGGCGGAGGACTCAGGGCACTAACCTCCACCGAGGAATCATTCACATCCCGTGTATTTCCTCTCCAAATTAAATTTGCTGGCAGTATCTCAAGCCATGGAGTTCCATGTGAAGGTAGAGGTTTACCATGGACCCAGCTAAGCACCCCTGCAAGGAAGCGTCTCAAGAAAAAGAGGTAATGGGTTTGGGCTAGATCTGGATACACAAAACTGCTGCTGGAGGCTCACCTTTGGTTCAAGGGCAAAACAATAACAGGCAAAAAGGTGACAGAAGCGGTATTAGCAAACTGGAGAAGAGGGCTAGCTTTTCGCTCACAGGTCCTTCCCTGGAAACAGTTTTGCTCAGCATCAGTGGCTGAAAAGAAACTGTGAGATCCCGTAGCTGAGCTTGGCATCTATGGTTGGCATGGGCTCTCTTAAGATCTTCTTATTAACATTTCACTAATCAATTTCCTTCCCGGGAAACAAATATGAAAGGGCCTGCCCCCAATTAAAGCATTTTTGTTTAAAAACTAAATGATCTCATTGGAGTAATTAAGCCCTTCCTTACCATACTCACTGGTTCTTTATTGCAAGGAACTGCATTGGTGATTTGAATTTTAGGGGCCTGACCTCTGAGTCTATTGAAACCAAGAGACATCAGTCAGCTTCGGCACGGTTTGGTTCTGGCCCTGACAGGCCTCATAATAAGCAAACAAACACCACAGTTCATCAGTGTTTCAACAGTTAATGATCAACCTTTGCCATAAGCTGGTGAGAAAAGATGGTGTCAGTGGACCTAGTCTTCTCTCCCTCCCTCTCTCTCTTTTAAGAGACAGAGGTGGGATTTTTATGACCCCCATTACTATTGTGTCTGAGCACTTCTAAGCCTGCTCCAAGCTGCCGAGAATGACGGGCTCTCAGTTTGTAGGTTTTCCGGTCAAACGACACATTCTAATCCTACATCCCGAGGCAGGTTGAAGACCTGCAGGACCAAGAAAGGGTGCTGGTGGGTCCTGCAGCCCCCAATCTCCCACAGCACAGCAGCCCTGTGCCTGGTCTGAAGCACTGACCTGGCACAATTCCCCCTGCACTTACACTGCTGCTTAAGGACTTCTCTGAGATGGGCCTAGGGCTGATGTCCCCCTAATGTGAGATATGAACATTTCTGAAGACTACAGGGGGGTTCTGCAGGTGCGGTGGGGCAATGGCCATTGGGTTACACACTGCCAACATTATCCTTTCCCATGTGCCTGCTTTCTGACCATCATTCTTCTCTTTTATACTTGTGCTTGACGTTATTTTCCTCCAGTGTATTTTATTTTCCATTTGTGGAACCGCATTTACATTAACGGTGCAATTGCCATTGAAAATGGACTGCCTCATTTCAGCTGCAACTTTAAATAAGATGAGAATGGAGAGTGATTCCAATTGTAAGGGTGGGAAAATGTGATTTAAATGGTGAAAAAAACTTATTCTATGTAGTAAAGCCTCCCTGAACATTTGAAGTTTCAACAGCTTAGCTGAAAGCAGTATAGCAAGAGACTCAGAAGTGATTTATAAAAACAGTCTTATGCCTTAGCCAGGCCAGATTTTACCATCGTTTCTGGTGTTCATTAGCATCTCATTGCACATGTCGTCCCATTGATCCCAATGGAACAAGCCCACACAATAGAGTTCTATTCAGGGGTGGTGAAGGCAGTCCGTACGCCCATCCCCGAACACTGAGACATGGCAAAGGTTTGTGAATAGACTGCAGATAATTTTTGGTGTGTCTTCTAGAATTTGTACCAGCCTATTAACAACTCGTAAATATTCACTTGAGACATGCGTTGTTTAAAATTGAGATACAAAATGAGACAAGGATTTTTTTTCTTTCTCTTTAGTGAATCCTCCGTGCTTTCGAATGTCTAGTGGAAGAGTTATTCAATAATTTCTATGGCTTTATTTGTTTTCACTATAGCTACGAAAAATAAATTGCATTAAACTTATCTGTTTCTGAGACAGCACAACATTTCACTCTTTAGTTGTTATAACACCAAAGTTTTCACTCTGACCTAAGATAACATTAAATAGCTGAGAAGCTTACTAAACAGCAGTGCATCTGGGGTTTCTGATGGGGAGGATTTTGGGGGGAGCAGGGGGAGCTCTCATGCACTGTCTCTTCATCTCCTACTTTGTTTATAGCTGATATTTAAATAGCCTACGTGACTTCGAGACTAACTCGGGAACCGTCGAGTATCTACTAAAGCATTGAGGGAGAGGGTTCTTAGAAATCCGTGGGTGAGTTTTGGTATCAAGTGTAGTAGATGGAGAAAGTTCACAGTAATAAGAGTGTAAACAATTGCAAGGGCTGTGATGGGAAAGGCCAGAAAGAAAGACAAAGAAAACTTGTCCATTTTAGGTACAAATATGGGCCCAGAACATAAAGGCAAAAGGGAAAATAAATACAGGCCTTTGAGCAGCATTATTATCCTGCAAGGCAGCGACAAGCCAGCCGTGATTCCAAAGGATGTGGCAAGTTTGTTTGCCAGG
>NW_009613680.1:56467-58061 GCF_000690535.1 Cariama cristata
CCCATTCTGCACATGTGAAGTGCACAGCACCGTCTGAGCTCCGCATACGGGAAATGTGCATCCCAGTCTCAGCTCTGTCACAGCTGGATGTTTTCAGTATTTTGGAGGTAGTGCAAATTTTACCAAGCGTCTAAAAATAAACTTAACAGATGCATATTCAACAATACTGACAGGGATTTTTTTTTTCTTAAATTCCAAAGACAGCAAAATATTTCAGAGTTGACTTATACCATGGCACATCTGATAGCTTTAGAAACAACCAAATTGATTTTCTATAATCTTTTCTCTAAATAAAATGCAGGTTTCAGGTGCGTTCACTACAGAAAAAAAATAATTAAATGCAAACTGTTGATTAAATGGTTTTTATTGTTTATGAAAACTAATTCCAGGCTTTTGGTAGCAAATGTCATATATCAGAGGATTAGCAATTTGCACCTCTCTAATTAATTAGCCTTTGACATTTTAAATTTTATTACTAAGGTTTTATGCCATATTTTTTCCAGAAGTTTTGCAAATCAATATTTAAATACAGAAAATAAAATGCCATCCTTAATTAGCTGCGCTGGAATGCCCCTCAGTTATTTCCTTTAAGGTTATATTCTCCTCAGATGCAGTGCCTGGTATGGACCCAATCCTGTCCTCATCCGCAGGATACTTTAAAGGTCTGAGTAAGGGCTCCAGTTTCATACTTAATAAACCAGGGAAAATTTTGTTCTGACCCCTTGTTGCCGATGAATTTGAAAATACATGAATGGAGAAGAGTTTTCCTGTATCCAGGCAGAGGGATATTATCTCCGGGTTTATTTGACTGCAGAATTGGACCACAGCAGCCCAGGACAGCCTTCTCGTCCCTTTCCAGCCAGAAGGGAACTCGACATCACCTTCGTTTCGCCCCACTTCTGGAAAGCAAATTCGTGATAAACACAAGAACTAAACCAGTCTTTCAGCCTGTTCACTCTGGTGATGTCAAAAGTGTCAGACGACGAGGTATTACCTGTCTGAATTATACCATCAATCTACGTGTAATCCAGTAATACATTTTCAGCAAAACCGGCATGCGGTTAGGGAATCCCGGCTGTCCCCTCTGAAATAAGATGAACCCCGTTTAGAGACAACCGAATTGCGGCGTTAGCACCCGGTGCGGTACCGCCCGGTGCCGCCCAGCCCCGCTCCCACCGGCAGCTGCCGAGACCCTCCTCGAGACCCCCCCCCCCGCAGCCGCAGCAACGACTACCGTATTATAACGCTAACGGCTATAACTATTTTCACATCGAAAGCACGGTTGTCAAATGTCCGAATGAAATTAAAAGCAGGCAGAGGTTGCTATTAGCAAAAACTAATAGCCATAAGCCATAAAAGCTAAGAGCCTTCTAATAAACCCCCAAGAAAAATACGTGATACTGATTCAACCAGTCTTCACATTACGAATCAGGTTCTGTGTCGCTGGTCAGGTCAGTAAAGTCAAGGGAAACTCAAAAGTTTAATATTCTTTCGTAGTAACGCTACGCAGGAGAAAAGTACATCCCATTTCTGTACCGAACTCTATGAGAATTCAAAATCGGGCACCGCCTTAAAGTGCATCCCTTAATTAAAA
>NW_009613681.1:0-13475 GCF_000690535.1 Cariama cristata
GGGCTGCTACAGCGACTGCTTCTGCTGGCGTCCAGATCTGGCACTGGGAGCTAACGTTCATTTTTTCAAAGCTAATCGCAGGACGTACTAGCTGCGAAGGATTAGCAGAGGCAACTAGACTGACCCCACAAGCGCCAACAGGTACAGCGTGTGTCCCCTCAGCCTGCGAGGGCCCAGGCAGCAGAAGGCTAGCTCTTCACCGACCCTACGGAGAGCCAGCAATTGCCTTCAGGAGGCCCCAGACCCAGACCAACCCTCTCCTCCCCATCGGCAGTCGCACCAGTTAATTCACACATCCCTCCTGTCAGAGAAGTGGTGTCAGGAAGCTTTCGGAGCAGCACCTTGGCTTCAGACTTGCCTTCTCTGGGCTCCCAACAGGACACAAGCGAGCAGGGGAGTTAACTGCTTCCAGGCAACGATGATGGCATCATGTTGTAACTTCAAAAGGGCTCTTACCGAAAGGAAGATTGTTCTTCTCAACCCAGGCTACAAGTATCTGAGAGAAATAGCACAGCTTGATAGTGAGCTCCTTAGAAAGCAGGTCCTTCACCGGCTGCACCCGAAATACTGTGCCCAGTTCTGGGCCTCTCTCCAGCAGAAAGACCTTGAGGGGCTGGAGCGAGGCTAGAGCAGGGCAACGAAGGGAAGGCTCTGGAGCACGAGTCTGATCGAGAGCGGCTGAGGTAGCTGCGTTGTTTGGCCTGGAGAAGAGGAAGCTGAGGGGAGACCTGAACGCTCTGTCAGACCTGAAAGGAGGGTGTAGTGAGGTGGGGGTCGGTCTCTTCTCCCAGGCAACAAGTGATAGGACGAGAGGAAATGGCCTCAAGTTGTACCAGGAGAGGTTTAGATTGGATGTTAGGAAAAATTTCTTCACCAAAAGGGTTGTCAAGCACTGGAACATGATGCCCAGGGAAGTGGTGGAGTCCCCATCCCTGGGAGTATTTAAAAGATGCGTAGATGTGGTGCTCAGGAACATGGTTTAGTGGTGGTCTTAACTGTGCAAGGTTTATGGTTGGACTCGATGATCTTAAAGGTCCTTTCCAACCTAAACGATTCTATGATGCTCCAGACCTGAAGCATATTGACCTTCGTGATTTAGCATCAGGGCCTTCAGCTGGGTGGCATGAGCTGACGGTGGTCAAGGAAAGCAGTGGTAGGCAGCGTACTGTACTTGGGTGTGCCGCCCAGGTGAGCGCCAACCGGTGAAAATGTATGCCAATTTAGTCAAAATTTTTACATCCGTAACAGGAGGATAGCACTTCGGGTCAGGGTTTATACAGATCAGTACGAGCTGTTCAGCTCTTACCAGCCGCCAAACCCTGTGTGTATGCAGATGCAAGCACACGCACAGCGCAGCGTAGCTAAGCCTTGCTACAACATTTTATCTTCACAAGTGAGAAGATCAAGTGGCTACGGCACTTGAGAATTATCCAGTGCCTCCCTTCCAGTGAAGATAATACAATACTCATATCAAACCTGAGTGATTGTGAAACTGCATCCTAACTGACAGCAGTACATTTAGCCTGTGTGTTCTCTCCAGGCACCGTCTCACCGACCTTTTCTTAAAAGAATTAAACAAAAGGATTCAAAATATCTTTTCTTAGGCTTTTTACAAGAACTGCCCCATTATACTAGATCACAGATCCACTTAGCCTGGTATCCTTTCTCTGACAGTGCCCAGCAATGGATGCTTAAAGACTGCAAGAAGCAAGGCAAACACAGAGGATGCCTTCCCCTTACACACCCTACCCAACTTCCCACAACCAGCAAGTGGCTCAGGCACCCTTGGGCCTGAAAAAGGTGTCCAGACCATCATAGCTTGACATGGCCCTCCCTTCCAAGAATTTGCCCAACTTCTCTTCTGATCCAATTTGGACTTTCACCCATTATTGCAGTCTATGGTAAAGTTTCACAGCTTCATTACCTGCCCTGCTTCTCTTATTTGCACCAACTGCCAAGGATTCCTGCAGTTTCTACATTTGCCTTTTGCACCCAGTTGTGATTTGAGCACAACTCTCACGCCTCTTCAGCTTACTCTTACCCACGCTAAACAGGGCTCAGCTATTTACGGTATTCCATCAATGGAAATCTTCAGCAGCATTTGCGTTGCCAAAGCCCCCATCTTACATTTTAACTGTGATTTTACTATATATTTGTACAAAGAAGAAAAGTGTTCATGTGAACACTTGTGAGCTCTTGCTTGCAGTGTGCCTGCAGTTTTGGCACAACTGGGTGGCACTTCTGAACTGAAGATGAAAACTTCCTACATTTAAAATTTATAGCCTTTGCTGAGGTTCATGTCAAACGCAGTAGTATGCTACCTGCAGTGACGTACACCCTGCCAGAATACATGGCCTTCTCTCATTCCCAACAAGCAGAAGGGCCAAAGCAAACAAAAAAACAAATTAAGAAGCTATTTCTCTTCTTACATGGCCAAGAGCGCTTTGAAGCATGTTTTAGACGAAGCCAGCATTCCTGAACCGCACACTGCCCTGCTCAGGCTGATCTCTAGCTGCTCCAAGACTCAGGAGCCCCACAGCAGCTAAGGCACGCACTGGGGCAGTCCCAGCCTGCCTGAATCTGTGCAGGTGGCCAAAATGGCCAGTTCATCAAGCAATATCTGCAGGTGTCATTATTAGAATCACAGAATCGTTTAGGTTGGAAAGGACCTTTAAGACCATCAAGTCCAACCATAAACCTAGCACGGCCAAGTTCAGCAAGGTGGGACCAAGTCCAAATCTGTAAACCTGGCACAGTCAAGTCCACCAAGATGGGATCAGCCAAGATCCAAACCAGTTCCAGGCTTGGTTCCTCTAAGTGTTGCCCAAGTCACAGGTCTGACAAGACACTTCAGTCCACTGCACTGCAAGTAGGTCTAGCTAAGAGAGTGCAGGCAGCGCTTCGGTCCACTGCACTGCAGTAGGTCTAGCTAAGAGAGTGCAGGCAGCACACAGGTACGCTTGCCTGCTTTTCCCAAGGAATCTGAGAGCGCGCAAGTGATACTAAGCTGTCCTTGCAAACGAGCAATTACTGTTTGCTACTGGTGATACCTCGAGACCTTTGTCTGCAGCAGGTTACTTGGCATGACTGCAACTTAAGAGGTATTTTTCAAGAGGCCGTGTTGGGATGCAGCCAGATCTTTACAAGGTTCTGTAATTTCAATAATTAAATTAAAACCAGAATTTAGCCCTTTGCGGGACTGAAGGAAATGAAACATGTGGCTAAGTAGTGCCTGCTCACATTTTTTTTCCCTTTATGACATCTCTCAATCTGCTAAATAAAAATCACATGATTCTTCACGATCAAGAATGCAAATCATAAAACCAGCTTCTTGATAAGGCAGCAAGCATAAGGCTGGGAGGCTTAAAGGGATACAGCTAGAAAGAAAACATTAACTGTTGTAGAAAAATTATCTGAATAGACTGCTCTTGTCCTTGGATCTGGTTTCTGCTGTGCTTAGTGGATCTGGACTGGTGTATTTAAACAAGCTAGAATTCATAGCAAATTTTAAAACAAAATCAGTAAAAATTAAGCAGCTGCCTCAATACTAGACAGAGGGAACATTTTGGTCCCAGACTGGACTAGGATCCTTTTGAGAGATCTTGAGAGATCAGGGAATACACACTGCTTAGGACCTCGCTTCTGGGGATGGAGGGGAGAGGGGAAGAAGGTCCCTCCTGCCTTACACGCTTCTGAAAAATCTTCCCTTGACCTATATATAAATACATTCAATGAAGACCGCATCTTTAAAAGACAGCTTTTCATGCATGGGGTTTATATGGAGTGCAGATACTCCACATGCCAATTCCGTTGCATGCACAGCCGAAGCCCTGAAAACCAAGGCTCATAGGAAATGGGAACGCAGCTGGCCCCGACTCAGGTTTGCCATCAACCACAGTCCGAGCATTAATGCAAAGAGTCAAAATTACTTCTTAATTCCTAAATGCCAACTAATACAAGTTTTAACTACCGATTTATAACCCCTCGTGGCCCTCCAGTGAAGAGGAGTAAGGAACGAAAACCAAATCTGCAGCAGACTCTTGTGCAGAAAAATCTGGAAATGGCTGCTGTACAAACACAAATTATATTACTAATGTGATCTGGCAGTTTTACTTGAGTCCCATAGCTGCGGCCTAATCATATCTTTGACACAGTTAAATTGCTAAGATACAGTGGGACCTCTAGCTAATAACATTGCTTCAAAATTAAACAAACTCCTGTTTTTCTAAAGTGATTATGAGGAACTCCCATATACTTTACATGAACTGCATCTGCTTAACCCTCCTGCTCTGAGATGACATCACAAGTAACTGGCCCTGTTTTGTGTCATTACGGTGGGATGGGATCAGACAGTATTTTGCAACAGGTATTCTCACTGCCACTCTCAAATGCTCTCTCTTGGTTTACACTGACATTTAACACAGCAGCAACAGACCGCGGGAAGATTTCGTCCTTATTTTTAACAAGAGAAAACAAGATAGCGTAGATAGCAAAATCACAATTGATAGTGAGGACACAGGGCAGCTAAAAAGAAGTAGATTTAACCACTGTGCCTAGCTTCCAAACTGATGCAATGCCACAGAAACTCTAAACCTCAAAACTCCATCGCTCAGTCCTGGTAAACATGGCATGGAAGCACGGCTGGGCTCAGCAAGGTACCAGCTGGCTGACGTCCCCTCCAGCACCACCCGGCATGGAAGCACAGCTGGGCTCAGCAAGGTATCAGCTGGCTGACGTCCCCTCCAGCACCACCAGATCTGCAAACCACCCCTTGTTTGAGAGTTCCCTAACCTTTTTCAGTTAAAACCACTTCTGCACGGTAAATACCACATACTTCACTCAGTTAACTAAAGCCAGCGGATTTCTGACTGAAGTGGATAGACAAGTACTCACATGAGCAGTGCCAACACGAATTGGCAGGGACATTCATCTCCTGCAAGGGTTAGGGAGAGCTGCGGGTCAAATGCTTTACAACTCATTACAGTTTTTGGAAGATCTTACCCCTACCTTGAGCTTGCATATGTCAGCTCTAAACAGGGCTCAAGATTTCTTGCATTTGCAAAGGCTGGAGGGAGAAGTCGTTCTGCTATCACATGGATTGGAAGATGTTTGCAAATGGGGTTTCCAAATCTTTTTGGATAAAGATGGTATGAACCATAAGCCAACCCTCTTCCTCTTTACCGTTCCCAAATCTATGCTACGGACATCCAGAATTGTGTATATGAAATATAAAATACTGCAAAAACAGCCTGCTTGGTCCATGGCATAAGACAAGAGTGTTCTGGGTGTTCAGCTGTTTCTTCCAGAAATTTAAGGAGCTCCTCTTCAGGCCTTTGCTGATACTTTACTCTTACAACAACCTTCCCTCCACCGCTAAGGCTATGCAATGTACCTGAAGCTATTTTAACCATTTTCTAGATGGGTACAGTGAAGTCTTGCTTCACCTTACTTACTTCTGGGTGGCATACAGATAAAAGGACCTTTTCTAACTATTCACCCTGCAAAATGATGCTAGACGCTGAGGATGAACTCCTGACACTAATGACATCAAACCAGTCCCACAACTAACTTAGGTGGGATCAGGGTTTTCCCCTGAATTTGATCAGTGTCTGTCTTTCTTAAATCATGACCTGTACTAAAAGACCTATTTTGTCAAACTGGTATTTTGGTTGCATCTATTATGGTGACAATTCTTCTTAATTTCAGGTAATGCTTCTTTTCTATTTGTGAATTTTTAATTAAAAAAATACTTTTTCTTTATTAAAGGAAGGCAATCTGATCCAATCAAGGTCACTATAAGCCTGGAACCTCCTCCCCATTTTTAGTGCCTATTCAGACAGGCATCAAGACTTCACATGTGCATCAAAAAGAGCTCATTTCAATGCATTTCAGACAACACAGGTACTTCACAATGGCTTTATGGTTGTGTTCTTTTCTTTATTAACCATAGCACGTAAAGTAAAAGCACAAAGGCAGTTCTCAAAGAGAAAAATCCCAGAATGCTTTAGAAAAAAATATCTAAACAACTATTCTGCTGTTCTCTAATACGTTACCAAAGACACCATCATCCCTCATCCCTCCAGAAGTGTTCTTAATTAAATAAGAATCTATTAAAAAATACAGTGCCCCTCAGCGTAAACTCCCACCCCCACCCTTCTCTTTCAATTTTAAAAGTGATCTATCTTGCCTTTTCCCTGCCTAGGAGCTCATTAGAAACAGCCCCTTCTGCACATATGCATCACCTAACACAGATTTGGAGGGAGACAGACAGAAGAAAGGGAGAGAAAGAAATTAGAAAGTGAATGAAAATAGTAGGCCTTGGAGACAAGAAAGCAACTGCAGACAAAGAACACCCGGTACTCACAAGGGAACAATGAAGGCTGAGAGACAAATGCTGGTACCATGGGACTAAAACAGAAGCTATTGCTTAACTTTGCAGCAGAGATGCAGCGTTGCTCTAACTAAATTCAATTATCAACAATAACCAAGGCAAGTCAGACAAATCTATTGCATCGCTTTCTCCGGGTGGCAAAAGGTTGCTATTAAACACACCTTGAACTTCAAATGGAAGCGCCGAGCACAGGCAGCGTTCCCGTCGCACGCACAGCCGCTACCGGCCAACCGCTACGTAAAGCCCAAAGGATCATTCCCTGCCGCCCTCCTTCCTCAGCACCCGCATCCAAACACTGCCCAGCCCACCTATTGTCTGAAAAGTCCAAACTGCTCAAACCAAAAGGAACAATGGCCAGATCCCTCTCAGAACTACAGAGATAACAAAACCGGCAACCCAGGAGCGGCCAATTTTCCCATCCATTTTCTCTAACAGAGCTTTACTTGAGGAATTAACTCCTAGCAGTTCATCTTAAAATCACTTTTCCATCCTTCAAGAACCTTGAGCCAGATACCCCAAGGAGCAGTATGGCATTTGTTGATGGCAAGCAACTCCAAACAAGAAGTTTCCTTTGAGCTTTACTCTATGGCAGGATAAATGATAAAGTAATGAGTATTTCCTCAACCTCTCTGACATCAGAAAGGATGAAGATGAGGGAAACAGACATCGCAGGAGTCCTGGGATGGAGATAAATTAAAAATGCAGTAAATCTGCCTGCCTTGATGCTAGGAAGGGCTGAATTCACACCTAACCTTCAGTCATTGCTTAAAATACCTGCAAAGAACTCCAGGCTTAAACTGGGGCCTTTTACACATAACTCCACAGATACATCTGCCTAGAAGGTGGCTTTGCCCTCAAGTCTCCACTTGTCCTGTACTGATCTCTGAACATAAACCTGCACCTCCTGATACCTGAGCTGTAAAATCACATGAGCTACATGCCTTTACTGCTTTTTTTTAAAAAAAAAAAAAGTTGTTTCTGCAATGGATTTTAAGTAACTTCATACAGCTGCCCAGCAGTCCCTTCAGTACTGTGGTGGGAAGATCCTTCTGGCTCTGTCCCTTGGAAAGCTGTGCTAGAAGGGACTAGGAGAAGGGATCCAAAATAAGGCCCATAACTAAGTGTGACTGCAGGGTTATTTGTTTTGGAATGTTTTGCTAGGTTTCCTCCTCCACACATGATCGATCTGTCCGTCACCTAAACGACAATGGAATTTGCTCCAACCCCAATTTTAATTAAATAAATACCAGGCATCCCTTTCCAAGATCAGTGCTTTCAGAAGATGATGCCGTGCTTCATTCAAGGAGGCTCCTAGGAATTTCTTTGCTTGTGTATGTAGAAACAAAGCCTGACAACATGTCTTACTGATCTGAAAAAGGGTATCCAAAAAAGATTTTGTCTTCCCCCCCCCCAAATAAATGAAGATCGGTTCACCTTGTCCTTTTTTCTGAAGTTGCAGAGTCACTCCCTTGCTGAAACTCCAAGGCGTTTTCATCTGATGGCTTTTTTCCAGTACGCTCTCCTGTGAGAGTTTTGTTCTTTATGATTGCTAAGCTCACACTCGTGAGAGAGGACAGATAGCAAAAGCTGGAAGCCAGACTGAGGTAGCCGCAGTCACACCGAGTAGCAAGCTTGATTAGATTTTTAATAATGCCAACATATTAAGCAGAACTGTGACAAGAAGAACAGACCTGAAGAAGCCAAGGAGGTAGCTGCAATGTTAATAAATCCTTTGCTGATCTGGGAAGTGGGAGGGTGAGAGAGCACTGATCTCAGTATGTAAAACTGAGGCAGTAGCTTAGAAATTAGACCTGGTATGTTACTGGACTCCTGCTGGGAAACCACATGGAAAGACATAGCTTCACATTCTAAAATTTAAGTAGTTAGCTCTCAGTTTCTAACGTCTCTTCCTGAAAAGTATTTCAAAAAATAATAGTAAACAAAAAAATTTAAATTTCAGATAATTTTGGGAAGCAACGCCAAACTCTGCATTTAGATCTATAGGATCTAAGACTGTAGAATACTCCTAAGTTTTGCCACGCACACAGTTGGTGCAAAACAGAGGTTGTACACCAGAAGGTAATTCTCAGTCTTCTAGCCTCTGCCAGGCTGCGCTCAGAGCACAGCTACCTGCTTACAAACCACCTCGGCAGAGGCTGTGCCCGACTGCCCGGCTCAGCTGGGCGTCCCAGGGAAGGGACCGCTGCCTTCATGCTGCAGGGGCACTCCAGGTGCCCTCCCCCTATTGCCTGTCCCTGGCTGTCTCCTCCCCACATGGGCTCCCTGGCACTTCGACGTACCATCAAGTAATACCTTGTCTTGTGCTTCTGCTTGGTCTCTGACCGTGCTTTCACCCAGATCTGGGGAATGGCACACCTTCCAGTTTCTCCAGTTCTTGATCTTGGCCCACACTGACCGCTTGCTTTTTGTCCTCTTCTGAGATCAAATGGATCTAACTGAAGCAAACTTATTTGTGATTAACTAATGCAACCCTATGCCTAGCAGCTACAAAGCAAGTCTCCTTGCAAAAGAAAAACTGCAGGCCTAGAAGCTCTGTCAGTAAATCAGAATATTTTGTTTAGCCCTTAGTACTGAGGAAGCATGAGGAAAAGGAAAGAAAGAACGTCAGAAAGTATTAAGAGTCATTAAAACCAACCAATACGTACAATTTTGCCAATGGCCACTTCCAGGTCACAAGAAAAATACCATTTTATTTTATCAGCATCTTAAAATGAAGGAGACACCGTTTCCAGTGAAGAATCTTACCAAGGAAAGGAAAAGGAATAAAGAAAAAAAGGTCTTCAAAACCAAATTTTACCCTTTAACATGCAGACTTGTTACTGCATTGATGGAATTTTTAGCTGACCACCACTTGTGTACAAACTGCACCAGGACCTTCAGGTCTCAATGGATGCTCCAGGTACCAGAGTCTGAGCAGGAGATGTTGTTCATACTGTCTTGCATGCATATGAACCTTGTCTTTCATATGAAAAAAGGCATGTAACAGCTATTTGAGTAATTGCAATCCAATTACTACCCCAGGACAGACCTGCTCCTTCTCAGAAATACATCTGGGTATCTGCACAGATTTCAGAATGAAGATAGCAGAAAGCATCTTGTCCAGGTACAGAACAATCCTGCTTCTAACCTACCTGGTTTGTCAAGGACCATAAGCAGTGACATCGTCCCCAGATATCCCAAGGGTGCGCTGCGCTTACTGCTTGGAGTTGCAGGAAAGGAGGATACAATGGCAGCGCAGGGGCTACCTGTACCCAGCCTCCCACTCAAGGCAAACGAAGAACACTCAGGCACTGCCCAGGTGTGCGCTAAGTTGAATATTAATGTGCATCATAGTTACTGGAACCTTTACTATTTAAATTACTTGTTTTTATGTTACAGTGAAGGCCAACTGACAGAAATAAAACATTGCTCCTCTTGGTACTCTCTACTTAAATTGCAGCAGTAAATATTTTTAAGAGTAGTGTTGTCAAATCTCAAGTACAGGTTCATCCCTCCAGATTGTACATCATGCTAGCTTGTTATCTACCATTTCATTATGAGCTTCCATAAATAAACTGGGAGCTACCTCTCTCCTGGGCTGGCTATTTCCAGAATTTCTTTCAGTAAGAATCCCCACCTTTCTAATCTTCCCACACAAGAAACAACTGCTTTATTTCTGCTGAAAGCAAATTAACTCTATATACCTGCCCTACCTGCCTGCAAGGATCTGTTCAGAAGCTATAGGGATCCAACTTTCTCTCATTTCACAACTTTAAACAAAATGTAAAGATTGTTTCTCACATGCTTAGAGAAACGTGAATCTTTCATAACCCACCTTTCAAATAAACTACTATTGCCTTTCCCCAAAAGAGAAATAAAAGTAATGATAGATTGAAAATAGAAATTTCTAATTTCGTAATCAAAAGAGGCTGCAACCAAACTGATTTCCAAGCAAGTCCAAAAAGGATGAAAGAGCAATAACTGGAAGACACACTTTCCCTGATGTGCTAAGGCTGTGATTACCTAAGACGATTTCCCTTTCAAAACTCTCCATTCCTGTGAGTCACAAATGTCTTTGATATTGGTTTGCTGACAGTCTCCTATATGGCGGTTGTCTCAAAAACGAGCACAGCTTGTCCAGTGAAGTGCTAAACCTCAGCATTTTGCAATCCCCAAGTTTATCTATCAATTACGTTTGCTACAAAAAAAAAAGCTGCTGTTTGCTGAAACATGTTTATAATCATTTCAGCTATTTCTGAGTGTATACGAGAACAGAATGCCCTGGCATGTACAGTAACTAAAAGCGAGGGACAGCTTATTTTGTGGTTGTTACATGTGCTGCTGACAAAGGAGATGCTGTTTGGTAACTAAATATATAAAAGATTGATATTGGCCTTTATTTTTGTTTCCCGATTTAACTTTCGTTTCAGAACATTATTGCTTTGGCTTACATACTTTGTCTTTCAGTAAATCACAGTGTGCACTTACAAACACAGGGGGAGTCTCCAGCTCTTCCCAGGCACTCCAATGATGATCAGAAAACCATCTTGTATCATAAACTGGAGGTCTGGACCTGACAAGTGACACACAGGCTATAGAAAGGCGGCAGCTGAGGCTGAGAAAGGGAACCGTTGCATAGAGCGCACATAGATTTATTGTCTATTTAATTACTTTTAGTGGTTTGCACTAGCAGAGGAGACTTTAACTGAAATTATTACAGGCTTTGAGTATGCAGGACTCCATAAACATGCAAAGGTCCAAGCAGTGACACAAACTCAAATCGCATCGCAGGGACTGACTAGTTTGTGAAGCTTTCCATCGGACGTGGCCCGTTGATGGCACCCGGGTACAGAGCTGCCCAGCTGCTAACCTGGCAGTGCCGCGGAAGAGTTCAGCCCTGCGTACCTCTGCTTCAGCAACAGAGGACAAAAATAGATGCAAGTTTTACAACTTGCAAACCCAGCTCCTCAATTCTTTTCCTCCAAACCTCTTCCTACACCTTTATCTTTCTAAGATGTTTACCCATCTCCCCCACCCCCAAGACCTTGCCTGCAGCACAGCAGTATATGAATTTGCCTGGCAACCTGACATAAATATCCAACCAACCAGCAAATAAAGCCTGGCACGCTCTTAGCTACCATGTTTCTGTGCACAGCCTTACAACAAATCAGAGCTGTCCACCAGACAAGGAATTAACTCATTTTCTTTACCTCATTTTGTAATCTAAAGTGTGAGGGGAGAGGTGGACATTTGGCCACCTTTATTTTACTTGGCTGTATGCAATGTTCAGAGCTCTGCTCCGTCTTTCTTTGGAAAATACAAAGCACTGTATCCTCTCTACTCGTTTGTAAACCGGTTAGATAAATAACTCTACCAGGATGAGGTGAGATAAAGTGCAAGGAAAGGTGGGGTGCGAACGAGTGGAGATGCACTGGAAAAACATACAGAAATGAACTATGACTGACTCAGTCTGGGATCCTGGGGGTGACCAGCACCCCAGCTCTCTTCACCCAAACCCACCGCGAGTCCCGAGCTGTGCTCGGTGCTGAGGGCATCCCCCAGGGAACGGGGCAGAGCTCTGGTGCTGAACAGGATCATTTCAGAAGCAGCACATCACAAAAGGGACTGGTGTGGGGCAGGCATCTGTGCAAAACGTCACCGACAACCTTCTTCAAGATTTTTGGCTAACGCTGGTCTTCACAGAGCCCGGAGCTAGCCTGGGGGGGAGAGAGGACTACCTGCCCTGAGGAGCTCCTCGCGTCCGAGCTAGTAGCCGGTGGCCGTTCACAGCAGTTCCAGCAGATATCGGGAGCCGCACCCCGCGCAGAGAGCAGCGTGGCAGCCAAGTGCCACCGGCTTTGTCTGTCCATTCTCTGGGGACATGCGATGCAAAGCGAGCGTTTCAGAGGTTAGCACGTCCTCTGGACTTCAAACCAGCAAACTCAAGGAAAGTACATAGCAAGAAATCCCCATCTCATTTCTTTCAACTTACAAACTTACAAAAACTTACAAAAAAAAAATAAGCGAGACCTGTATCCTATATCAACTATGAGCAGAGTTGAAGGGAAGTTAAGACAGCGTGACAGTAATAGTTTCACCGTAATTAAACTGTTACATTCCATCCTGCCCCCCAAAAAAAACAGATTACTTGAGACTGGAAAACAAAACACAGGACCAAGTCAAGTCAGAAACAGGGTTTCACTCCATCCTTATTCGCCACTGCGACTGCACCGGCTTGCACAAAGGTCAGAGTCACTGGTGAGCACACGGGAGTCCATCCCGCTGCTGTTGCCCTTTATACGTGTGATAAAGAACCTGAGTAACAGATCCCCTGTAAAAGAAGCAGACAAGGAAGGCTGACATGAAGTGCCATGCTTTGACACATCATAGAAGTCTTTTTTACCCTTTGGTTAAGATAAAGTGTTGCTAACGCAAATAATTTTCAATAATAATGCAGTGCGATAATACTAGGACCTAGTTTGTGCGGGATGGAGGCAAATTTAAGTGACATGCCTTGTAAAAAAGAACAAATGGAGATTAACAGCCGACAGGCTGTTCCACATGTACTGTTCTGCATAGTGGCATGGCCAGAGTGAGAAATGAACGGAAAGCCTTAACCCCTAACGTCCTGCTGTTTCCCCAGCCCTCTTGCCAACTCAATGGTTAGCAAAAGCACACATCAAGAGAGTAAGGTCGAGAGAGAGAGGGGGACAACTCAAAAGTAAACATATTTCTTACAACTGAGACCAGTGCATATACTGCAGACCTGGAAATCCAAAGGGCAAAGGGAGCTTTGCCTTTCCCTCACGGTGTAGCTTTGGCTTGCAGGCTCAGGCCCTTCCATTTGTGGCTGGTACCACATAACGCTTTTGGCCGGCTGGCTGCACCTGACCATTGCTATGGCATATACTATGGCACAAACCTTTCCGTCCCATGGGGTTTGCCTACATACTCAGCTGCTATCAAGACAAATACCGCATCCTCTGGATTCTCGCTCGGAGCTGATGTCCCTGGCTGTGTGACACACATAGCTGCCAGCTCTGCCATCGCAAGCCCGGCCCAGGCTTCGCGGGCAAGGAGCAAG
>NW_009613681.1:13493-34929 GCF_000690535.1 Cariama cristata
CAAAGTCCCTGGATGACTTGACGTGGCTTGCTGGTTTACACAGAAGACAGGAGACAGAACTAGGCCCACTAAGATATCACCAATATCGCCTCCATTCTCCCCAGAGCAAAGGGAAACAAAGGCTTTCTTCTCTTGGGCTTCCACCTGGCTAAAAGCTCGGTTTGTCATGTGCACAAAGGATCACTTCCCTCCTTGATTTTTTAATTTATTTTTTTGTGTCAGCACAACTTCCCAGAGCAAAATTGTCTCAATTCTGATAACTTCTCAAACTAACTGACAGTACACTCCTTGGGTAAGTCTCTCAGATACTTAGCTTTGCCCATCTGAAAAAATTAGAGTAAGTTTGTTGGCCACATCGCATGCCTCCATGCTTTGTCTTTCCCCACAGGAAACAATGGGAGCAGTCAGGCTTCAGAAGAGCTGGCGAAGCTTTAACAAAGTAGAGGTAAGCAAAAGCAGACACTCATCCACCACCCTCATTTCTAGAGGCAGATGAATGTAAACAGACAATAACTTTTATGGTAAGCCATCTTTCTCTGTCCTCAAAAGCTTCATTTTATACAATATGGTGTTTTATACAATATGACTTCTACTACTTGTGAAGGCACATGCTGAATATTTGGGAAAAATTGGTCAGCTTAGCAACTGGCACTTGGATTCTTATTTTCATAACTGAAGGAATATAAACTTACTTTCCCGTTTTTATTTTACTTTCTAAACCAAAAGCTTACATTGAGAGAGATCCTGGACCACTTGGGAAAGAGGCTGGTGACACAGAACAGTCCCAAGGTACAAAAAGGGGGTAGCTTTATTTATTCTTCTAAGAAAAAGAGAGGAAAAACTAATCCAAACCAACCATACACATTCTGCCTTGTTGGTCAGGTATGGAGAAATCACGTGTCAAATACCTGAATTATATAGCATGTCTTCTGAAACCTGAAACACAAGCTAATTTGCCTGAATACGCTCATTTTACAGCTTCGCTGGATAAACTAAAGAAATTAATGCTTCAGGCAGTTACCCAACAATGACAGTCACCAAGACCCCCATAATTAAAATCATGTGAAACTGGCTTAAAGCAAGCCCCATTTTGATCAGACCCCACGCAAAGGTAACGCTCACAGTCAGCCCGCAGAGCCAGGCACTGTGCCCAAGCTCAGGGCTTTTCTTTATCACCGCCCGTTGCTCTGAACCAAGACACAACCAGACCGTCCTGAGGACGGGCACCACAATGCAGACGAGGTGTGACCTCTCAGCTGAGGATCTGAGCGGGAACACACGACATACATAAAATGAATGAAACCAACAAGTTTTAATCCACACCTCTATACAGCTATTTCAAAATGTGCTTTAAAAATTTTCAAATAACATTAAAATGGTCATTAACACCATGACAAAGAGAAGCAGAATGAAATTCATGTGCCAATTGCGGTAACTCTCTCATACTACAGTCAAAGTTTCTTACTGCAGATACCTCAGGAGCAATCGTTGTTCAAGCTATTGACAGTTTGTGTTATGGCAGGTACTATTCACTATTATCTCAGTTACCACTGCAAGGATATATCTCTGTATGTTTTATGTATATGCTTGATCTTTTTCCCTCGAGATAAACAGAAGTGGCACATTTAAAGCATATGCGTGAAACACAACATTTTCAAAGTGGCAACAGTGACAGCAGCAGCAGCATTGGCAGCAGGTTGGCATTTGGGTAATTGAGCCATTCAGGTTAATGAGCTCCACAATTGTGAGGAGCCACTGGAAAAAAAAAATTAAAAAGAAAATCATTTCTTTAACATCATAAGCATTGAGAGCTTGCTTATCCAGGCTTCCAGAAGAATCCTGTTTGTATCA
Organism: Cariama cristata; assembly: GCF_000690535.1. Classification (NCBI taxonomy): domain Eukaryota; kingdom Metazoa; phylum Chordata; class Aves; order Cariamiformes; family Cariamidae; genus Cariama; species Cariama cristata. The sequence continues at coordinate 15,345 of NW_009613681.1, forward strand.
AAGAGGAATGAGAAGGGGACAGATCAGGGACTGAAAAGAGCCCCTCCCAGACCCCCCCCCACTCCCCAAAAAAGCAGGACTCGTCCCAGACACCACCCTATTTGAGATACCAAACTGGAACGCCGAAACAAGATCCTTACTGATAGCAAATTGTGCAGACTCTCCAGCTCCCTCCTTCCAGTGGAATAATTAACAATGCTGGCAAGTACATTATCATAAACTTCAGCGTTAACACCCGCACTGCAAAGAACAAAGGCGGTTCACATCCCTCCCTGAGCTCCTGCTGCCGACTGGGTGCCGATGCTGACAAGTTGCTCTGCGCCAATTTAGATTCTGTTCACATTTGGAAGATTATGCTCATAACCGTGAGCCAGAGAACACTTTTTAAACAATGCCGGAAAGCACAGAAAACAGCTCTCTGAAAACCTGCGAGCCAGCCCAGATCACCTCCTGACTACACTGTTGATTTAGCTGTATTTATGCAGAACTCAAACAAATCATTTATAACAATCACGCATAGCATCCTTTATCTCAAAGGATCCTGATGTGCCGCTAAGGCTGAGGCTGGATCTTGCACACTTATTACCAGGCACCCTCTCCCTTGAAAGGCCTACAAGTTGGAAGTAGCCAGATACCTGCAAAAGTAGGTCCTAAACACTTAGGTGAAGAATTTTTTTTCCACCTCTGATACACAGCTGACAACACAGAGCAACACTTCAGCACTGGGCAAAACTTCAGTCCTGGTGAGAGCGAGGTGGCCGATACCCACTCTGCACCAGATAGAGGCGATTGGGAGGAGTAGTCACCCACAGCCTGCGGTAGCTGACCAGCTGGAGCCTGCTCATCACTTCATTTGTTAGTAAAGTCTACAACTTGAAAATCTAGTGAGGATCTGAGTTGTTTTGGAGGCTTATTTTGACACATAAGCCACAAGGGCACTTTTCTACTCACGTCTGGTGGGTTATAGGATTCATTTGGATACACCACCATCAATACAATCCATCTCCAGGCCATTTTGAGATTAATGAAACACACTCAGCAAGATGTGTCCTACGCTATTGTCAAGACTGCAAATGCTGTGAGGTGTTGCAGCTCAGAAAGGATACGCAAGCGGAGTCTCTGGTATTTCTGATCTATGGTCCTGAGAGCAGACCTCAGGTTACTCCGCCTTTTTAAATTTATAAACCCCAACTGGCCTGAGAGCCATCCTAAAACAAGCATCATACTTCTGCACGCATCAAACTCCTACTCTATGAAGGTGAAGGTTTACAACAGAGGAATAATTTCTGTAGGGGGCCCTGGGGATGGGACTCTGTTGTTTTTTCTCTCGCTAGTCTGCCCCACAGCCAGGACAAAGTCTCTGACTGTGGGGTTGGCACTTACTTTCTTCTGGGATGGTTAGGCACGGAAGGAAGAACAGTTGCTTTGTGTTTTTAACGGATTCTACCAAGTGAGATGATTTCTAATGGAAAGCCAGGATACATACAGCACCAGACAGGTATGTTTTTCTATGTGCTGAAACAAGTAATAAAAAAACCCCCAAAACAATCCAAGGTGCTTCACTACAGATACTTTCAGTTCCTGTGACTGTTAATTTATTCTGCAAAGTTCTCTCTCAAACAGCTGTCTCGAACTCTGCAAGTGTGGCAACAAAAGCTGACATTTCTAGGAGGCAAGCGATGTCAAAGTGCAGCAACCTTATCCGGGAGGTAACAAAGCCAAGGAGAAGATTATCATGCACAGGGAAAATAAATGGCCCGTAAAGAAGCAACTGCACAGTAAAAATAAACCAAACAAGACTCCAACCAAATCAAACCAGGCCATCCCCTTGCCTCTTCTGTCCCTTCCAAATACCTCTGGTTGCTAGCCTCCAGAATGAACTGTAGCACCGGGGGTTCTCCCTGTAACTGGTAATTAATACATGCAGCCTCTCCATTAGACACTATGTTCTGCTTAGACAAAGCCAACCCTCAAGTGTTTGGGAATCTAGTGTTTCTGGATCTTTTACAGGAGAGGAGAGAGAAAAAAAAAAAAAAAGAGTCCCTCTCTCAGAGGGCAGACCTGTTTTTCACCTGACCTTTGTCAGCTAAGGATGCTGCACTACATTTGGACGTAAGTAGTAACAATGGATACGACCTGCCTTGTTTACTCAATGTTAAGTATTAACAAGGCCTGTGCTATCTCAGCCACTGCCACATTTCACTAGGCAAGATCTGCCTGCATAAGTGGCTTTATACAAACAGCGGCCCAGCCTCTGGGAAGGATAGCGCATCCTGGGAACAGGGAAAAGAGGCCGAAAGTATTTTCATGCTGCTTAGAAGAACCGAGCAGTAAAATAAAGGGGGGGGGGGGAAATCCGTGTTTGTAGAAAACTCAGCTGTTTGTCAGTCACAGAATGCTTATTTCCGTCTTCAAGAAATACAGAAGATCTCACCTTTGGAGGTGACTTCTGGATTTCTCTCACAAATAAATAAATACTTCTCGGTAGACAAAGAAGCAATGGTCCTCAGCCTCTAGTCTGTAGGGATTCATCTCTTCAGTTTCTTATACACAGTGGAAATGTAAATTTTGTTATCTGCTGCTGTGGAGAGGGAAAGCCAGTGAAAGTTTATTGCAGCACATTCTCAGGATTCTAAACATACTGTATCACATACACACTGTAATGAGTTTTATTTTAACTGCTTTTGGAGATTGCTTTAGCGGACACTGAAATTGAATAACCAGCTCTGCTCACAGGATGAAAGAAAACTGTAACTCTATACATAAAAGGTCTGTCATTGTTTTACAGAGGGCCTTGCACATAACCCAGGCAGGAGGGATGCGATGGACAGCTATTCTCCTTCTTGGGTGTTTAAAAAAACCAAACCAACCCCAAAACCCACCAAAACAAACAAACAAAAACCCACCCCAAACCCAAACCCCAAGACACACACATCACAGACCCATCACTTTCATGCATACTGCTTCATCAGGGATACACACAGGTGCCATGGCTACAAGCTCGCAAGTCACACATCAGCACTAAGGTACATTCCCCCCCGCTACAATATCCTTATGGACAGACATCTACCCCTTGAATTCACATTTTCAGCCTCCTCCCATTTTAAATGTTCTATTTTACCCTCCTTTCCCACCTATAACCTTTCATTGACAATTTTGGTCTGGGGGATTGATGCATTAGGAGAACTATTCAGCTTGCTCTGAAGCAACGAGAGAAGGGGAGATTCTTCACAGCTTGAGGAAAGTCAGTCATACTTTCCACACTTAGCGTACCTGATTACCTGGATCTCCAACACTGACCTGTCTCCCTACTTTATTTGTTCCACCCCACATAAGTGAGCTATCTACCCATTAAGAAAATCTACAGTGACCTCTCCACCACCTCTTTTTGGCGACTGCTTTCAAAAGGCAATTCAGGTTCAATCACACTTTCAGTGATGCCAGTGGAAATGTTCTTTGCCGTTTACTTCAGTGAAAGTCGAAAGAGGTTGCACCAGCGGCCTGATCCTGGCTTGTCTACCTACAGAGTTACTAAGCAATAAGCCTGGAGGCAAAACCAATCCAAAAAAGACATCACAGAAAACAACACAAATCCTATTGACTCTAAGTTTTCTTAGCAATTTTGTAATTAAGTATTTTAGAACTTCCTTTTTGCCCCCATAAGATCTACTACACAGCAAACACTGCTTTTACTGAGTGCCCTGAGCCTGCCTCTTTCTCTGTGTTAGTCCATGGTCAGTACTGCACTGACAGACCTCTAAGCTCCTGCTTGACATTGGCAGGTCCAAGAGGTTACTAGTTTTGCAGTTCCAAAGCAAGCATCCATGACACTGCCAATATTTGAAAACATTCTCCACCAATGACAGGGAAGAGGAAAAGTCACATTAACAAATGCTTTCAACATCAAAAATGAAAATGCATTGCTGTTGTGTTGTTTGTACTTTCTCTCTACTTCATGAGAAGATTTTTCATCCTCCTTACAGACATCATGGGGGAAGCCACTGCTACGAAGAGTGCATTGTCACACGCAGATTCCACCCACAACCATTTTGCTACTAACAGATGAAGACAAGAGTTAATTTCCAGCCATTATAAGCTTGTTCCACTCCATTCTGTCCTTCAGTTTAATATCTGGATGCTATTTACATTTGTTCAGTTAAAACAAAAAATCACATAACACCCACTCAGACTTTAACCTGCCTATGCACAAGAAAGCAAAATGAAAGACGCTAAGGGGGGAAAGTTTTTGTAAGATTAAATGGCAATGCACTCTACCACCAGAATGTGACAAGAGCAAAGAGACATGTTTTTGGACAGAAGTCCCTAGAAATTTTTCAGGAACGTTTATGCAGTATCGATACTACAGGTAATGGTAGCAGCTACCTGACTACTGGTCATTGCCTAACAGACGTTATAAAAGTAGCAGCAAGTTAGAAGCTAAGAGATTCCTTGGTAGATCTCAAAGCATATAAAAAAAAAAAGAAGACAGACATCAGGTACCCCTAAACCACCAGGAAAACACAAAATCTTCAGATGTTACAGGCCCAGACAGCCCTTTAGACAATGCTGGGGACAGCCTACAAAGCAGTCTTTTCCAACAGCAACCCAGCCCGTATCATGCCTTCTTCCTTTGGCTCTTCTGGTACATAGAGCTGACAGGCCCCTATGCACCTACCCTTACTTTGCAAGTGCAAAAACCAGTGAACTTGGAGTTTTCTCATGTCTAGGGAGATCTGAATGCCAGAACTTATACATGGAAAGTCATCTGTCTGAAGAGGTTTGTTTGCAGGGGAGTACAGCACTGCTGTACCCATAGTTTCTCATTCCTAGTTCCTCCTCCTTCCCTAGACTTCGCTAGTACTTAAGCGTACATGACGCACATTATCCTTTTATTCCTCATTTCTTGCACCATTCATCACTACTCTCTTCACTATGAAGATTTGCTTTACTGATTTTACTAATCCGTGACACACTGCATTGCTCCCCCAACCCCTCTTTCTCCATGGCCTTCATCCCCTCCCGCCAGTTGACCACCAGCGAGGAGCCCCTTAAACCAGCTGCACTTCCACTCACCCACCCCCTCGCCCGGCAGGCAGCACACGTCCACGCACGTCTTCCCCAGCCCGTTACAACTCTGTCTGCTTTGGTACATCTGTGCCATTTAGCCTTGACACACCCGTGACACCCACCCAGCAGCAAGGGACCGTGTTCCCAGGGCATAAAACCATGAAAGTGTGGTAGAGATGCCCTGGGAATGCTCTTGGTCAGCAGCAGGGGAAGGGTAAAGGAGGGGGAAAAAAAGCTTCAGAGGCTAAAATATGTAGGAAAGGGAAAAGCTAAAGAAAGAGAGAATGAGAGAACTGCTCATTATTACATTAGCAAACCTAAACTATTTATAAGCACTACATCTATCTATCTATCACTTCAATTACATGTTTCTAAATGAGGCTGAAGCAAGATATCCATAATTATTACTGAAATGCCATTTTTACATTAGCCCAACAGTTGTGCGTGTTCTTCACAAAATGCAATAAGCAACCCACCAATTTATTATTTTCTGTAAATTACAAAGAAATCAATCTAAATACCTCTTTCACAATAGATCTGATTTTTAGCACATAATTCCTATTTCCTTTGAACACCACGTGCTGCAGAAAGCATCCATTTCCCTTTTATCTCCCCTTTTAGGGAGCTTTTTCCTCCCCCATTCTGTTTAGTCTAAGGATGCTCAGAGGGAGAAGTGACATTAGCAAGGCTTGTTTAACTTGCTTGATAAGACTGTTATTCTTTACTCCTCTTTCCCCCTTCTCTTCCATTTGCCCTTTGGTGAAGCTCTTTCTTACAGCCCCTTAATGCTATCGGTTCCACTCTCCTCTTTTCCATCACATCGCCCTTCGCCTCTTGCTGTGAGAGACACTGGAGGTGATGTCTGCAGTCCAGGGATGCGGTTCCTTCGTTTGCAGAGAGCCAGAACAGAGGCTGGCCAGCCCCTGCACCTCACCAGCCCCGGAGCTGAACCGGGCCGTGCCACATGTTTGTGGGCTTACCCCACGTCAGCATGTGCCGTGGTCTGGGGATCACCCATATCGTACCCTTGTGCCCCCCCTATTCTCCCACCTACGCAGCCCGTACGCTCAGATATTTGCTATCCTGCTCATTCTTTCCCTCCCCTGCTGGTAAGACCAGCTTTCTTTCCAGGCCTCCTTTTCTATCTCATCACTGCTAGAAATGCTTTTCCCTTCCCATAAAAGCATCAGGGAGCTTTACAAACCACAGACTTTTGTCTTCAGACTTCATGGAAGAAGAAATGGAGGCACAAAGAGGTGAGATACCTTTTCCAAAGTCAAGCAGACCACACTGAGCAGGCCTGAACACAGATCCTCAGAGATGCTGATTTGCTAGTGTATATTTTTGTTTGCTAGAGATGTGGCTGTGGTCTAAATATTCTCTCTCACCACATAAAATTTCCCTGCCTGTGCTTTTAAAGGTTTAAGCCACATGCAAAGTACAATCTATTCTAGGACAAACTTTTTTCCAAATTAAACTGTTACAGCACCAGAAGTTGTTTGAAATGGTTGTGCAGAAGCCCCCACAGAAACTCCCCACTATCAAACACTTTTCCATCACTCTCCACACAAACAGCAGCAACAAATCCCTATATCAGATGACGACTTTTTACTAAAAACTGTATTAAAACTAATTATAAAAGTTGATGAAATTTTAATCAGCCAAAATAAAGACCAAAACTTGAATCTGAGCTGCAACAGCGCTGTAATTCCCTTGTTGTTTAATACACAGCACTGGTTTAAGTCGCAGAGAAGTGCGGAAAAATGCGTACCCACCCCACGGTAAGGCTACTGCCCACAGCCCGCCACTGCCCTCGCAGCCTCCTACAGCCCACTGCCAGGCTGTCGGCTTGCCCAGCCCTTCTCCTGGAGGTGCGCTACCTGGAGACAAGAAAACAAAGATCAGCCTTCAAGTTGGCTCCTCTCTCGCAGCTTACCGCAACCCTCTCGAAAGGGTCACAAGAACAAAGCGGCTCAAAGCAGCGAGCCCCAGACACTTTTTAAGAAGCTCAGAGATGGGCTGTCCCCCTCGCAGCTGCTTCTCTTGCCTTCCCTCAGACCAGCTGGGAGCCTCAGCTCCCCCGTACCCCTTTACAACACGCTCAACCCTGCAAAGCACCAGCAAGCTGCCTCCCAGCCACCATCTCAGCTTTTTGTTCTGCTTCCGTGGATTAGGCACGGCAAAGCGGAGAGGCAAGGGGCGAGGGGTCCCACGCTCACGGCACCCTCCCGCTCCGCTAGCCAGACAGGAGGTTCCTGCCCAAACCCCCCTCTGAGGGAGAACGGGGGATTTGAGCTCCCGTTTAGCACTCACCAAACAATATTTCATTCTCAACGCCACTCAAACTGAGAATTAACCAGTTCCTTACCCTGGGATTCCTCGAGAAGGAATGCACTCCTGTAACCAAATGTGGCTGACATTTGAGGTAGAGTAGCTAGGTGTGGAACACTAAGTATCTGAACGCAAAAGTGAGAAACCTTCCACATCTGCCAAGAACAAGAGTTGTCTTCTACCAAAAAATTATTATTTAATCTGTCAACTGATAAATGCTCTATCTTCCCACCCCACAAAGTTGTGTATTTGGTTACAGCCCAAGTCCTGCCTTCCTTTCCACCTCCTACCCTTGCCTTCTACTTCAAAAGCAGCTCTGAAGATCTACCTGTGCTTTTTGTCCTATTGCCAAGCTCACACTCAAATCATTCTCACCCTGACCTGACCTTCAGGACCTTGTCTGGATTCTAAGGTTTGTTCTGCTGCAACCACAAACACTTTTAACACACCTCTTGCATCCACTTTGAGCAGTAAATGTTGCTTTAACCCTGTTGAGCTACCGGGCTGTATTGCTAGAGGGGAGCCTGTCCTACAACTGTCCTCATTTTCTATTTACCTACTGCCATTTCTGCCAGTTCAATAAAACATCCTTCGTCAACTCACGACAACACATTTCACTTGGTGTCTTATGACCAGAAAAGTCTTTGCAAGGTAAGATACCTTATCACCCTTTCCCTGCCTTTGGAGCCATGCTAATACTCTGTTTTCTTGATTAGTCTTCCACAGCTACCCATTCTCTTCCCACCTCTTGCCTACAAGCAAATACACAGAATGACAGAATGGTTTGGGTTGGAATGGACCTTAAAGATCATCTGGGTCCTATTCCCCTGCCATGGGCAGGGACACCTTCCACCAGACCAGGTTGCTCAAAGTGCCATCCAACCTGGCCTTGGCTACCACTCAAAAATAAGATGTTATTAAGAGAAAGCAAAGTAAGAATGTCCTGAGTTTACACAAGTATTACCTACATATGTGCATGGTCTTTGACTATATCCAATCACCCACGCCTTTTGACGGACTTTGTAATTCAGATAGCCAGCTTTCTGGGGAAGGTAACCTGCCATCTGGGGTTTACTTTGAGAATGCGATGCCAATCCTTGAATAATATACTAAAGTTTTCAAAAGCAGAGACTGGGACCCAGATATAGATCTACAATTTCAGTGTACAACCACTTTAACCTGTCATAAGACCACGTCACTACAAGTACGGCAGGAGTCTGGACTTTGTTTTTATCAGTTTCCTCTCTGCTGGATCACATCTACCAGCCAGCTTACGGTGCAGCTGTAGGAAATCTGGTGCTGACATGAGAAGGCAGCAGGAACAAGTGTCCAAAAGTGCGACCTCCACTATTGGCAGCGGTGCAGATCCGTTCTAGACGAAAGTGAAACAGCGATTGCAGCCAAAAGCGTGAGGAACTTGCCTTGTAGTTAAGGACACGGTTGTAAATTTGTACTGAAGAAGAGGACAGCAAAGTCTGACTGCAAATGTGAAGGGAGGATAATCTAATTCTTACATAAATATTCTGAAAAAGAGAATTATTTTAAAGTCATTTTCAGTGCTAGTATGGTTCTAGCTCTCTGCATGTCTACTTCTGCTGGGTCTTTTTTCACCTGATTGAAGTAAATAATCAAGGACAATATTTGCTCATTCTGAGATTACTGAAGACGTGAACTGCGCATCCCAAGGACAGGCATTTTCACATTATTCCAGGAACGTTCAGTACACGGCACAGGTGCCAAGAGCACAGAACCCCATCCTATGGCACTGACAGGTCCTATAGTTATATAAACGGAACATCTGTATCAAAAATCAAGCCATGGACAAACTTATTTTTAAATCAAAACTTGATCAGTGCAAGTAGAACACAGTGGAAAAAAACCAGCAGAGTTCCTAGGTCTGAATCAGGGCCCCAGTTTCTCAAAGAGGACATCATCATCTGTTCCACTAATTACAATGTTTTAATTAATCGTGACAGAAAATTATGACATAATTAACAATTACAAGACACACACACACAAAGGCAAAACTATTATATTCGCATTAGGGCAAGCAAAGAGTACATAGCGAAAGGTAACTCAGCCTCAGCGTTACCTCTCTTAATTCAGCCTCGGTAACGGTCAGGCGGCAGCGCTCTCCGTGCCTGGCAGGCGAGACATTTGCTGGGACATCTGCTGGGACGTTTGCAGCAGCAGCCTGGGGCCATTCCACAAGCCAGAGCTCCAGCACTGCACTGGGGCTGAAGAGGCATGCCATTTTGTCTGACGGGAGCATCACAGAAGATCTCCCAGAAGATTTATGTCATGAAACCTGGAATAATTCTTCACTCACAGCATAATCCTATCTACAATGAAGGGTTACATATGCTAGAATCAAGGCAGGCTGGACAGAAACTTACAACGAAATTTTGAAAATAAAATTCAAACGAAAGTTGGGATGGCTTGCCCAGAACAACACGAAGCAGATGTTCACGCTGAATAAAACCCTAACTTGGCTGGCTATGGCTAGCATGTGGAAAATCACACGTTATTAGCAGGTGAAAGAAGCAAACATATACTTCTTTGCTGACCGTAATTTCAGCCTTGGCCCAAACCATCCTTTTCCTTACCCAGGAGTGCAATTATTGCATCTTGGGTTGCATCTCTTAATAAAATATAGCTTTTAAGAGACAGCTCATTTCTTTACCTTTAGGGAATGCCTGGTAAGTCTTTTCATTAAAATGCTAATAGAACAATAAAGTTTAACACCGAATTTCCCCGACTTGAGTTTGAAAGCAAATGCTTTGGTCTAATTCCAATCAGAACACTGTCTATTTTTTCATTAAAGTTTTATTCTGATGTATTTATTATTGAGGAGCCTATGAGGAGCTGCATTATATTCAAGAATGAACTGAGATGAACTTTGAAGCAAGAAACAAAGCTTGTCTATGCAAGGGAGAGAACTGCATAAGGAATTAAGAGATGAGGTTCACCGCATTTCTAAGTGGTTTCTCACTGTAATATAGCAGTATTTTGTTGTTCTTGGGCCTACTAACTGCACTTACCCCTTTGGTCCACTTTATTTGGTGTATTCATTAAATAACAAAGCATTGACACTCGGCATGCACATTCGTGATGTTTCCTAGACCGGCCCTCAATTAATCTCCATACTAACGCAAGAGGACACGTTCTGCACTACAACCAAGCCCAGTGTCACGTTGAGTTACATGTTCTCTGGCTTTTCCCAGTATGTGGGAGGGTGCAGACTCTCTACAAAGCTACCGCTACCCAAAAAATGGGGCGAGACTACTTCCAGCTTCCATCGTTCTTGTAAGTCAATAACAACCAAGGATGAAAGAAATGCTTAGCTTAAAACTTGTCTTTCTCAAAATAGCTGTAGATCAGCAGTGCCCTGTGCTGCTTTTACTTCACTACTGCAACAACCCAAAGATATAATTTGTGGCCCTGCCATGCAGAGCCAAAGTACATGACGAGATTTAAAGAAGATTCAACGCTCCGGCACATTTTCCCTTAGCTCCACTCAACCCTCTTGGAGTGTTCTATAAGAGCATTGGATTATACGTTCTCAATAACTAAACACTTAAAGAAACCGCAATCCATGCACTTGCATGCACACAGGCACGTGATTTTCTCATGGTAACCCTCTCCTTTCTTTTCCTCTGCCCTCTCTCCCATTTCCCTTTTCTCCCCACCCATTCAGATTACAGACTCCGTGGGACAGAGCCTAAACTCTCTACCTGATACCCTCTGCAGTCCCCCCGGGAAGGAGCAAGAATACACAGTCAAGTTAAGAGAAAAAAAGGGAATACGGCATGCGCGTGCTTTCCATTTTGTATATGAAAAGGAACCCACATCCTCCTGTGTCACCTGCTCTTATTTGAGAAATTTCTTTTCTTCTGGTTCTCATTATAGTTTTAATGCAGCAAGGAAAGCTTATTTAAAATCATTCTGCTACAAACAAGCTGACTTTAAAAAAAGTAATGCATTACTAGAGGTGAGCTTCCTAGCCACTTCTAAGAGCATGTTTTTACAAAATCCTTGGGAATTACAGCACCAGGGAAACAGATCTCTGCCTTCCAGGAGACACTGGAATGGCACAGAGGGCCTGACAGGACTGCCTTGCTTCTGCTGCGCTGGAGGAAGAGGTGGGCAGCTCTGCACGGTGCCACCCAAAAAGGTGCAGGGCTGGGCAAACAGTGCCGGGAGCGGAGAGGAGGATGGAGGAGCGGAGAGGAGGATGGAGGAGCGGAGAGGAGGATGGAGGAGCGGAGAGGAGGATGGAAGCCCTGCATGGCTGCTCCTCCCAAAACTGCAAGAGCAACCCCACATAGGGGCACTGGCCTTCCTGGCATCTTCTGTCCTGGTCATTGATTCTTAACTGGTCTTCATGTTCTCTTCAGCCTTCTTCATCAAAATTCCTACAGAGGCGGTCAAAATTCAAGTGCATGATACATCCCTCCTTTCTCTTACCAGTTCAGGACATTGTCTGGGAATCCTTGTGTTAATGACAATAAGCTGTGCCATCCCAGTGTCCACAGCAGGCTGGAGGCAGGGCCAACCCAAAAAAAAATGCCGCAGCGGCGCTGTGCCACAGGCTCTGGGTGCTGAGGAGCATGGGCCGCCCATGGAGCAGAGTCCACACTTGCTTCCTGGGCAGAGACAGAAGGACTTTTAGCTTTGCCACTGATGCCGGAAAAATGGCAAACGTTCCCAAAGTGCTGGAAACTAGGCCCGTGAGAGAATTGTACAAGATGCTCTCCTTTTCTCCAGAAAACTGCCTTTTCATTTCAAGCAAAGATTTCAAAAATTAAAGTGCCAACTACAAAGGAGAAAAAAAACCACACCACTACCAAACAAAAACTTCCCATCTCAATTACTGCACAAACATTCCTTCAAAACTGTTAGAGCTACATGAAAGGAAAATAAGCACAAAAAGAATTTGAATAATGCCCGTGTCTAAGGGTTACTATCTAAATAGCACATACCCCAGCACTTATGAATCACAAGGCTCATTCAGGTATAAATCTCTCCAGAATACTGTCTGTTAATGCCTCGTGACGCCTCCATTTGTTTTTAACCCTCCATATCCACTTAAGGTCACTTAATGTCAAAGCACTAACACCAGAACCCAAAATCAGTACAGAGGTTGCCCGATTTACAGAAGTTTCAAGGCATTCTAAATTGTGCTTTTATAAACAAACAAACCAACCAAAGCCAACCCACAAGAAACCAAATCAAACCAAAAATCCCAACACCCAAAAAACCCCCCAACCACAAACCCAAAACCATTTAATTGTTTAACAAAATCCTAACTGGCACTGACTAGACATAATCTTATAAGGGTCTTTTGTCTCTGCCTGAAATCTTCGGGTATATAGCACTCTTTGCTGTGATAATTGGTTTGGCTGTCCATTCCACCCATCAGGTGATAGAAAACTATCAATCAGACTAAATGCAATGTGAGAGAAGTCTCTTTAGCCAATTAGTTGGTAATGAGAACATTAGCCACAGTGTCTTCTGCAGAGGGCACCTTAGCAATTCCAGCGGAGCCCACAAAGATGACAGTTCTATCTGTATGATTAATAGCGAGCGTATGACACTATAGGAATTCTACACAGTTGTGTAAAATCGGGGAGGAATGATCCACTTTATGCTGTTAAATATTTTAAAAGCCACAGATGATTTTATATTACATTCTAATATACACTTATTTTGTGTCTTGAAATTAACTCTCCTGCACCAAGAATAGTTTTTAAAGCATTTGGAGTTCTCCAGACAAGAGGAATCGTATAAATTCAAGTAATCGGGAGCAGCAGTTACAGAATGATAGATTTCTCTTCATACAGCACGGGTTTGAACACTGGAGGGCAAAACTAAGTCAGCCCATTCCTCCACTTTCACCTTAAGTATATTCTTCTGACTCTATAGAAAGTGGCTTAACTTCCAACCTGGCAGGCCAGAAACAACCATCTGTGTAACGTGCAAGGCAAGGAGAAGTCAATATTTGTGCTTCCCAGAAAGATTTTTGGGACAGAGAGTACTTTCCGTGTGAGCACACATGCACACCTGCAAAGGTATACTCAAACGAGCCCTGATCTCAATGGGATCACCCCCCAAAGTCCTTCGTAACAACCCTCAAGCAAGGGGAACCGCGTAGCCTCAGCTGGACTGCGGCACCAGCCAGGAGGGGATTCGAGACCCACCGCCCCCAGAACCCTACCGCTGGCCACAGGCACCACCAACCTGACCGTGGTCTCGAAAACACTGGGAGGGCACTGCCGAATGCCAGCACCCCCAGCTGACCGACCAAACGATCTGATGCTGAGTTTCAAAGCCCACGTCTCTATTGCTGGATTGCACAACAGCTTATCCATGCTACAAAAAGAAAAAAAAAAAACAAAACAAAAAAACACCACAAAACTATACCGGCCCCTGAACTGATTTAGCTACAACCAGTGAAAAATCTTTAAATTGGCAGGCTACAAGGCTATATTCCAGATTAGCCTAATTGGAGTTAATTACCAAACCAACTTAAACAATTTGAGTTTCCTCTTGTGCCAGAAGGGTTCCTGTAAGAGAAGTCTACAACGGGGCAGCTATTGATACAGCAATTTATTTACACTGCAGACTTGCCTAACACAAACAAAGCGCAAGTGAGCTGTGTTGGGGCAGGAAAAAAAAAAGCGGGGAAAGGCAGAAGAGATTAGCGAACGGCACAGTTATGGGAAGTGACAGGGCCATCGATAAACTCTGGGTTGAGAGGGTAAATTGAACTGACAAAAGCCAGCCTTAGTTTGCATACCAAAACTTCATTTGTATAAATCCTCTATGGAGAAGGAAGGAGTAATGTAAGCACTAGGATGATCTGCACCTATTTTTCTTCTCTAACTCCTCTTCCAAACCATTATTTTTTCCTTAGTCCTTCCTCTTATCGAAGCTTTGTTAAGGTTAAAACACGTGGCAAATTTCAGATGGAATGTATTAAAAAGTGCTTAGATACCATGGTGATAGGCACATTGGGAACACCGCACAACACGACAGCTGAGATAGACAAATGGGTTTGCACACAGTGAATTTTGTACAAGAGAATTAAAATAAATCTGCAAAAGCGGGACACACACACACACACCAGTCTTCACGGGAATTTTACAAAGGCAGTAAAACATAACAGGCCTATCATGCAAACTCACACCTTTGGTGAGTGAACAAGCCAAAGCAGTAAGACTCTCATGCAGCATTATACAGAGATCTCAATGACTTCAAGCAAAAATAACCTTTCAGAAGCGTAAGGACTTTCCCGTGCGAGCCCTACGCAGATAGCAATGGTCGCTCTGGGGCAGGGGCATAGCAGAGGCGCTCAGGGCAGCACAGCGACTGAGCTTCACCCAGAAGGGCCATAGGTGCTGGGTGCCCGCTCTGCGCCCGCTCACCCAGCACCAGCCCTGCAGAAGCAGCAGGCAACGGGCAGGAGCAGGCACAGGGACACGGCTGCTGGTAGCCCAGGCCCAGAAGAGCTCAGCACTGGTGGCCTTGCTGCCAAGCCACGCAAGGGGAAAAAGACCCCCTCCAGGGAACGAGACTCCCTCGGCCTTGGCTACAGGCTCACCTACCTGTTACAGCCTTCACAATTTGCTGAGGCTTTGCATAAGGGAAGAAAGAGACTTCTGAGAGCGGAGACACGAATGAAACTTTACCCCAAGTTATTTTGTTTGTTTTCCTGAAACCTATGGATCAGAACTAATTTTTTTTTTTATCAAGTACACTTCTGTGCTTTTATGTAATTTATTTTTATGTGAGGACAGTTAATCTTGTAATATTGCAAAGCGAGTTGTTCAAAACTGTAAATTAAAATTAGATTGACAATTGTGGATTGACAACGTGTCATCTGTTAATTAAAGGTGGCAGCAGTAACATCATATTCCATCGTACAATGCAAAATTATTGACTGTGGCAAGCTCTTCGAAGTTTTATCACTTTTACAGTAGTCAGCAAGGTTAGAGAGGCAAGCACGGTATTTGTTCTGCAAAGCACTAAACAAATTTGTCAGATACTTACTAACAGTTTCTGTTGGCTTGAAAGGGCCAGTGTCCTGTCCATGCTCGGTGGTACAGCGGCAGCCGCGACATGTCAAGGCAAAAGACACGAGTGATTCACGTGGTACCCAACTGTAAGCAGGGCAACCTTTGGTTTAAAGGAACGTCCCAGCTGCTGACCCTATGTTAAACTACTACATCACATGGATTCATTCAAATTTCAGGCTTCTCTTCCTTAGCAGACAGGAGAACTGTCTTTGCCCCCAAATCCTTGCCCTGACACCCTCACCAACACCACCTCGTTTTCAGTTTCCCACTGCAGGCAGAGATGCTGAAGCAGGGCCACTCCAGCACCATAGGGAAAGCTCGACTCTCCTCCTACATGTTTTATTACATTACCTACAACCTGTAGGTTACATGATGCACTGCGATATATTGTGGACTCCACTGTTTGCTCATCGTCTTCTGGTGACAGCTGAAGAAAAGAGAGGTCTATGCTGATCCTTTTAGATGATCAGGAAACCCTTCACTGCTACTGCTCAGAGCCATCAATAAACTGTCTGTTAACGATCATGATGTGGCTTAAGTGGATCAATTGTCCTTTATAGGTACAATCTTTGTAAAAAATCTCATTTCTTTAATGGTATGTTTGAGTTTCACAGGCTTACTCTGCTCATCAGGTCCAGCCACCAGTTCTGAGGGGCGACTCAGCCCACCCAACCACTGTTCCTCTGCAGGTATCATTTATCTCCCCACCATTTGTCTCCAGATTTGCAGCTGGGGAAACCTGGTGGCTGTGGCACCCAAACAATAGTTGCTGAAAACGCTCCTCTCAGTTACACCTAAGAAGGTTACGTCTTTTTCTTCGAGATCCAGAACTAACTGCAATCATCTACATTGCTGCTTAGAGGCAAGGCGAGTGCTATGTTCCCCACATACCACGGCAGACTCAAGCCAGCCACAGGGCAAACACAAGTACTTTACACTGGCACTTTGTCACTGGCTCTGATGGTTTACAGGTAAAATTTAGTCACTTCTTTGCTGTGCCTAGAAAACTTTGATCAAGATGCAAGCCTATTTAAACAGTGAGAACTTCAAATACAAGAAAAATAACCTACAAGAAGACTTCACAGTAGGTTAACACTGACATTAAGCTACCAAGCACATGCTTTAGCTTATCACTTGAATCACAAAAATCCTGTGCTCTATTTGTGAGAAGTGAGCCATAACCTATTTCTTTCTACAAAATATGACTACAAGATGGCCAGTTCCTATAGCTACTGACCGTGTGGCTGTTTGCTGGTTGGGACTGCAACAAGCACCCAAGTGCCTGTGGGGTGCTGAGCAACCTCCCCCTCCCCAAATACTCTTGAAGGAGAGCAGGGAAACAATAGTTGGAAGGTGATAAATGAGTCATAATTAGTGAGGGGAAGGCTGAAGCCCCACCCAGTGTTTCTCTGGTTGAGGGAAAGATAAGCCTCACAATATATTCTGGTATCAGTGATTAGAAGAAGATTAACAGCTAGGAAGACCACAGCAAAATAACTTCACAGTGTTAACTCATTTCCTAATCACAGCTTGGAGCTCACAGCACAAGGGAAAACATTTTTGCCTCTGTGTGCATATAAATACAAAGGAGCATCATATTCTCTTTCTTTCCCCAGGTATTACTGCGTTTATCTCCAGACCAGGAATGGCCATTATGAATTATCTCCACCACCCTGTGTTCTCCCTCTCCCCTCCCCACTCCCCTGTGAAAGGCGGGTGAGAGTAGAGCAAAGAAAAGACAGCACCGTTGGATTCCCTTTCTTCGGCTTTTACCAGCCTCCGGAGGTCAGGATGCTATTGGCTCCGCTCGGCGTGTGAGCTAGAGCTGTTCACTTAGCAACAGAAAGCAGAAGCAGCAGACAGCAAAACTATCTAGCGACGTGTGCCTGCGCTTGTGCGAGAGAGAGAAAGAAAGAATGGTTTTGAGGACGTACTCTGCGTGCGGAGGGTCCCCTCTAGAGAAGTGCTGTGCACCTCCAGGGATGGCACCAACAGGTGCCGGTGCTCGGCATCCCACCGGCGCCCATCCACAGAAAGCAGCTGGAGTCCTCAACATATTGCTTTTTTTTTTTTTAATATAGGAGCTTAATAAGAGCCTTACTAACAACAATCTCAATAAAGGCTATACTTAATCCTAGTTGTAGAGTGTCTTCTGTGCCTGAAACAATAAGGATATAAAATGGGATGTGTTAGAAGGGAAAAAAAAAAAAAAAAAGGAATGAAGCCAGAGCTAAGGTTACACAGGAAGGACAAACGACTTTACTTTCATCTACTTTTTCTTCTGCTGTCTATTAATGCAAAAAAAAAAAAAAAAAAAAAAAAATCAAAAGAACCAACTTTAGTAAGATGCTGTCTGTAGTGTTATTCAACCTCCAGAAAGATGAGCTTGTATCCCAACTACTTCTAAACAACAGTTTCTTACTGAGAAGGGAAAGAAATAGCAGAGGAAGGTGTAAGACAGTAGAAATACGTATTTCGCAGATCTTAGTTCCTTTATGGAACACGAGAGACTTGTGTTGAGAGATTGCTGAGTAGAGAGATTATTTCATGCTGCCGTTCAGAGCGGCATAAGAGATTTCACGCAGATCATTCCACGGGGAATATACAGCCTGCAACCCTCCCACGCGACTAGCAGCAGGTATTTGCCTTCCCGACGCTGCTACGGAAGAGCTATAAGCACACACCAGAGAAAGCATTATTTTCTTACATGTAAGGCACATCTCCTTCCTCCCCACTCCATCCCCAAATAAATTAATTGGGAAGCCGATGTAACTGACCCTATCCTTTTTTCCAACGGCTCTAGACTTCTGTGCAACTTGAATTTTAAAACTAAATGTAACTTCCTTTACAAGTAGAGTGTATCACTGCTAGTCTTTCCAACTTTGAACACCTGACCTCTCAAATCAAACCCACTTTGCAGACTGCCAAAGCCTATGGAAATACAGTAGCTGAACAGCTACTTCAGTTCTTCATGGCTCTAAACAGATGGGGTCAAAAAAACCAACCAGGACTCTCTTGCTATTTAGAACCACGGGCTTAAAAGCAACCAAGGGTGTTGTTTTATCCTTTTCACCTCTTTTGTGCAACAAATCTATTACCTTTTCCTTATATTCAACAATACAATGGATATGTAATAAAGCAAAGGAAACGGTACTTCCCTAGATTCAACATATCCAAAACGTATATGTAATTGTTCAAGAGGAACCTATATTTTTCAAGGAACAGCACTACAGCATGGGTTGCAGGCCTAGTTCTCCTATTATTTCCTCCACAGGAGGACTTCACCTTGCCAACAAAACCTACAGCTTATGGGAACTGGGCAGGGGTGGAAAAAGTTGGCTATCGAGAGTAGCCTAGTGGGACTGTGAGAAGCAGTTTGGTGTAAAGGGAAAAAAACACAGAAGGGGAAAAAAAAAGAAAAAAAAAGACTGAGAGGTTTACCTGCTTGAGCAGGACCAAAGAGCACTGTAAAAAGCCAAGAACTCAAAGATGAAAAAGAATACAAACAACAAGTAGGAATCACAGCTACACAATGCAGTGCCAAAACTGAAGTTTGCTGTCATATAGTTCCAAGAGATGGAAAAAAAAAAAAGGATTAGACCTAGTCTGCAATGAAAACCAGTGTCTATGAATGTGACCTTAAAGATATCGTCCCAAACCTTCACTTAGGTGATGAGGAAGCGTGGGGCACATGTGGCACCTCTGGGGGCAAGGAGCAGCACTGAGGAGCTCAGACTCCTTGGGCACCCCGAGGAGACCCCTCAACGCAGGGCACGGCTGCGGCTCCCCACACCACAGCGCGGCGAATGTGGCAGGGCCCGGGAAACGCCAGCTTCCATTTCTGCACCTCCTGCAACTGCGAGTGAGCAGCAAAAATGGTTGATTTTCAGGATGCCCTGGCTAAAAAAAAAAAAATAATGGAGAAGTCATCCCCGAGGTGGAGCCTCCTTCGGCAGCCAAGGTGCCGGCTCAGCACCCATCAGGCACAGGAGCCTTCCCACCCCGCTCCTCTCCTCCGCAATGGTCTGAGTTACAAAACAAAGCTGCGTGGGAGGAAGCTGCCTACCTTGCTGCATAACCCGTTCCTGCACGGAGCAACCTCTGCAACC
>NW_009613682.1:0-10846 GCF_000690535.1 Cariama cristata
CAACCATAATGATTCTATGATTCTATTCAATAACAGATCATAGCTATCTGTTCTTGGCTGCAGTTGGAGATGGAACCTGGGACAGGGGTTACTTACCTAAATACAAGGGCATATATTTTAAAACCAGAAACATATATGTAAATGGAAGTATTTAAATGCTCAGGAAGTCTGATCAATGAATCCATCTTGTATTCATTCCACAATTTAAAAGTGAAGACAGTAGAATAGTTTTGACAAAAAATAGGAAAGGTCTTCGTGGCATAAGTAATGGAAACATCAGTGAGTTCTCAGTCTTGACAGGGACCATGCATTTTGAGAACAGAAAAGAGGCATTTTTCTTTGAATCTGTGCTCAGTTTCACAGGAGAAATCCTTAGGGTCACAGACTGAAAAATTTATTTTCCATGGCTTATGCCAGCCCTAGCAAACATACAAGCTGTGTGAATTTTTTATTTAATCCAATTCCAGTGCCAATACTAGTGATCAAAAAGAATTCTGAAAAACAGGTGGTGATATCATGACATGTTTTTGAAATGTATTGCTAAATCAATTATTTTATAATAACAATCACCCTCTGTGGAAACATGTTCTGTTTCCAGTGCATTAAAACCAAAATTCACATGTAGTCCATAATGTAATGTTCCCTGCTACTTGCTGAAAATCAAGGTGGCAATTAAAAACAAGCAAACAAATGAAAAGCCAGCAAAACAACCTAACAAAAACACCTGTGACTCTAGCTTTTATTGTCTTCAGTTCCTCTCATTCTGATTTTCCTATGTTTGTTCAAGTTTAAAAAAAAAACCAACCTGCAGATCAGTAAGCACAACCATCACCTCTGTTAATGAACTGGGATTCATTAACCCTGTTCTGAGAAGTCCCAGTCTCCCATATTTATCACTCTACTTTCTATGAATAGAACTGTTGTGATAGGTTTTAATAACTGAGAAAGAGTGGAATCTTAAGTATGGAGTATCACTGCTGCAAGATTGAACTCACTTTTCTTTGGGGAACTGCTGAAAAAACCACTGGCTGGTAACCGATACGGGTAAGGAGGACTCACTCTGTGATTTCACATTGCTTTGTCCTTATTGAAATCTTAGTATCTTTCAGTACTTTGATAGTATGACGTGAGTAGAGTTTGACATGTGATGTTTGTTGTGTTGTTTTGTTTTTTTTTTCTTTCACTAAATGAGTTTTTAGACTTTGTTTTTGCTGTATTTATTTCTCTTAGTTTTCTTTTTTTTGGGGAGATGTGACCAGAGAGGTGGACATTGCATTTTGGAAAAGCAAACAGTGATGCATTTGAAATGTAGTCCATTAAATCCTGTTGCCGTTATTGATTGTACAAGATATTCAAGAAAGAGAAAATCAGAAATATCCTGGAGAAAGAGTCTTCCAGGAAACGTCGTGCATGGCAGATAATTCATCATGGCAGAGCTAAATTTGAGTGCACTGTCAAAAACTGGGTCTGAATGATGAGCATTGAAGCTCATTGCAGAGGAATGGAAGGACTGGTGCTTGGCATAAATTATAGATGTTGACTAAAGAATTAATTTCTTCCTAGTATGCTTGTTTGAAATAGATGCAGTAACTGAATGAGTAATTGGCTTTGTCAGTCAAAGCGTGCACATTTTGACCTTGTACGAATTATGCAGCCAGATTCAGAGGAGATTTGACCCAAGCCCTAAAATGCTTCAGACTTTCTGACATGACAGTAAGCTGAACTCACAAAAGAGAGGTTGGCTGGCAGAGAGGAGCTGAGTGCGTGGAGTGTCTGACTGTTTTGATGGGCAGTCATTTCAGTGATACCAAATACATCCTAACCCTGTTTGTGGCTGTAACAATTCTGCAATAAGTGTGTTTTTTTTTTTTGTGTGTGTTTTGTTTTTTTTTTTAGATTGTAGAGGAAATATATAAAACTATTGATTTACATTAATAAAGCTGCTTTTTTTTTTTTTAAAGTAGTTTTGTTCCTTTTAGTTTGAATGAGCTGTGGCCATATGTGGCCGTAATTTCTCCTTTCCTTCTCAAATGCTCTTGGAGGGTTTTGTGGCAATAATAGACTGCAAATCTTGTAATATTTTGGCATCTTGATTCATATCTGTTTGATGGTGTATGTGGGAGAGTTGTTGCGTGAATTTGCCTCCTCTTAATGGAGGTGGAGTGGGAGTGGAGTGTTTAAGGCTGTGTTGGATGACTTAATTAGAATCATAGAATCATTTTAGGTTGGAAAAGATCCTTAAGATCATTGAGTCCAACTGTAAAAGTATTACTGTTGCATTATTCTGATCCTTCTCTGGTAAAGCTGGAATAAAGCAGTTCTGAGTCAGGTCAGTGGAATTTTTTAAGTATGCATTTTTATGGTACATGCAAAGATAATGCCCCTTAAACACAGTGTGAATAAGCAGTATCATGTTTATAAAGTATTATTTTCTTTTGAACTTGCATAGTGCCATCCATGTGGTTTATAAAATGTCTTAGGTTAGAAAAAAACCTAATGAATAAAAAAAAAAAAGAGTCCAAAAATGAGGAAAACTTAGGTAGCAGTGAAGTGTTTAAGGTTAGAATAAAGCTGATGAATTGCGAGGGAGGAAAGGTATCGAAAGTAAGGAGGTCTTAGGTCGCAGAACAGGATGTCGTCTTCTGTGTAGTGAATGATACATTGACATAAAAGAAATATGGCAAAACAGCTTTTTCATTCAGTTGAAACTGAAAAAAAAATTCCTTTTCCATATACTTAGCAAGGATTTGTTTGACTAATGCGGCAGGAGCTGGGCGTGATATATAAAGGAATTTTAGAGTGGACTCTGCATTAGTAATGCCCTTAGCAATGTTAGTCTGACTCCTTGGAGTAGAAGGATTGATGTTCCTGATTTTGTTAAAATCTTTTCTAATGTAACTGAATATTTTCATCCTGAAATGTGTCTAGCTCTGCTAATGCTTTTGGCCTTAGTTCTTTGCAATGAATATAGATTAACTTATGATTTACTTTGGAACATCTGTCCAGATTTTGCTTTGTCAAGTATTTCTAATAATGTAACCTTTTTAAAAACTTGATAGTCTCTATTTTTCCATGTACTGTTCCTGAAATATGACAAATAGACCCACAGAGAATGTTCAAGGAATAGGAAACAGTGTTCTTGATTGATAATTTTAAGGTCAGAAAAAAATCAGTTAGTTACTTACTTTAACTTCCTGTGTTCCATAGGCCAAGTAATTTTACTACTAATCCCTGGAAAAATAAGTAATTCCTTAATACTCTCAGTCTGATTTACAGATAGCAGGCTGATCCTTAGAATATGAAAGTTATAAAGTCAAGCATTCAGAAATTATTAAATACTTAAACTTTTGACCTGATACCTGAACTGCTCCTTTTGTTGATATGCAGTAAGATACAGGCTGTAACTCCATGCCCATATCTTTTACCTTTTAAGTGAAAGGGATTTTCTATGAACTGGAGATGAACCGTGCTTGTCTTTTGAAGGACTTTGAGTCATTATAGTCATGTTTCAGAGTACAGAGCAGGTACTGAATAAGATGCAGAACTGCAGGAAGAAAAAGGAAGGAATTCTGACGAAGGCAGGCGATACTTCAAGTCATGTGTACTGAAATGTAATCTCTTTTTTCCGTGTTTATTTCTTAGTAAGCGGCCTGCTTTTTGAATATTCAAGCTTTCTAACTTGAAGGAAGTAGTAATGTTCTGAGTGTAACTTAAAGAAGTTAATTAAAGTAAATGTTTTGCACAAAAGCAGCTTTTAAATGTTTCGTGAAACAGAAGCGATGGATCAGTACTGTAGTGTTGTCATGTCTAGTGGAACATACACTTAGTTCTTATACCTGGAGAGAATGTTACACTTGGAAGCCTGACCCTAATCTCATTCTAAGATTTTTCGAGGGAGATCCCAAATGGGCTTTGTGTCTGTGAAACTCACCGAAAGGTTGCATATCCCCAGACTGAGTATACCTGTAAATCAGTTTAAATTCTTAAATTTGCTACTTTGAAATATAAGGCAACAGAGTAAACTGGCATGTTTTACTGCAGAATAAGCTGCAGAGACTAAACGTAAAGTTTCAATAAAGTTTGTTTCATGCAAGTTGGCATAGTGAATTACAAAATTAAAAACCCAACTGAACATGGCCGTGAGCAGCCTGCTGTGGTTGACCCTGCTTTGAAGCACGGGTGGAGCTAGGCAATCTTCAGAGGTTCCTGCCAACTTGAACTTTTCTTTCTCTGATTCTATGAAATGCAGAGTCTGATAATTTCCTGAATGAAGAGATGAAGTTATCAGTCATTATTTTTAAGTTTATGTCTTATAGTAGGCTGTTGTTAAGTGTCTTCTATGTTTAGGTTTTTGGTAGTTTTTGGGGTGGTTTTTAGGGTATTTTTTTGGTTTTGTTCTGGTGTTGTGTGTTTTTTTTGTGTGTTGGGTTTTTTTTTTTTTCTTTTGTTACCAAAGGCATTTTGGTATGTCTCAGCTACAGGGATAGCATGCAACTCTTGTTTTGATAAAGAAGTGTTCTGTTGCAACTCCAGTGACAGCAGTTCAAGTCTGTTACGTATATGCTCACATACAAATTACATGATACAACTCTTAAAACTGACTGCTTTGTATTGTCCTACCATTGTTTCTGCTTGTAAAGAATAAGAAAATACACTTTTGGGTTCTGCCCAGTGTTTCCTTCTTGCAGACTTAGATTGTTCAAGAAGCAGTAATGTCATCCTTATTTTTACTCAGCATTATATTTAGGTATTTTGGTTCCATTCATAGTGTGTTCTTTTGTCTCAGTAGGGCTTCAGTATTGTGTTTCTTGATTGTCTTGTCTTTGTATTTCTTCTGACCATTCTGTTTCTGTGTGTTTAGTAGGAGGTTTCTTATAGCTGAAAAGCAGGTGCTGTGTAACAATGTGCTTGACACAACCTGAATTGCAAAGTTTACTTCTGATATGTCTTTTGTAATCTGTATAGTGTCAATTTATACTTCCAGAAGAAGAGCATGAAATTTATTTTGCTTAAACTGCACATTATTATATGACTTGAAATATGTATTCAGTGGTACTAATACACCAATTTAAAGATTTACTGAGTTTCAAATACAAGTGTGGTGTTTTCCTCTGAAGAGAGGTTATAAAATAGCTGATTAACCATACCTACAAAGCAGTGTTGGCTCTTTATACTTGAAATTACTTTCCTTTAGATGATGACAGTTGTGTATGATTTAATGTGAACCTTAATTTGTTTATTCTGCTTCATTTTCATATTCCTCAATTTTTCTAGAAAAATATTTTCTAGTTAAATATAATGCTTACAGACTGAAAGGCAGCTTATTTAAAACAAATAAACCACAACATGATCTGCATAGAGGGACATAGAAAAATATTTTTCTTGAATTCCTGTTAGTAGTGTTGCTAGTATATGTGTGTGTGTATCTGTGTACCTCAATAAAACTGCCTCATCTGGCATATTTTGCTGTGGAATTAAGTAAATGGATTGAAAGAAAAGCTTCTTTGTGTAAATGTAATGAAGGTGAGTGTTGATTTCAGTACATAAGTCTTAAACAGGACTTCAGTGGTTTCAGTGTACTTCTGAAAAATAACTGGCTTAATACCTTATAAGCAGGTAGATGATAATGCAATTTCTTAAATTTGTGTGTGTGCACGCATACTTGTTAAGCCATCAAACTGTTTAGCAAATGCAGTAGTTTTCATTTAGTTTAAAACCATTACCTCTTGCTCTATAGCTACAAGTGTATTTGTTGTGCTTCTGTTATTTCATAGGTCACTTTTTAATAGCTAAGCAGGAACAGTCAGTAGCTGTCATACGAAAACATCACACATGAAACTACTTTATTAAAAAAAAGTTCTTGGGCAATGATCTTCTTGAAAATGTTATGTGTGGTTGGAAATTAGGCTTGTCAGTGATGATACGCTGCAACAACGCAGAAATTTGCAGGATATTCATGGGCTCAGCTTCACTATTCAATGTATGCTCTAGAAGAACAGCTGCCTTGAGTATATTCTAGGGTCTGACCGGCAGAAAATCGATCTGTATGTTGTTTTGGTAATCTGTAAATTATAGTCAGAGGATAACAAAGTTATTTTATAGCTTGTGATCCATGTTTATGTGCTATGTGTATTTTTTAACTCCAAACTTGGAGATCTGTTGTAATACTGAATGTCCAGTGTAATAGAATAAAAAAGCACGGTCTTATTTATTTTTGCCCATTGTCTCTTAAGAAGTGTTTATAACGTACTTGAAAAGTGTTTGCATGAGAAGAGGATGAGAAGTGGGTTGGTTCAGCCTTAGAAAGTGAAGACTAAGGCAGATCTTGTTGCTGTCTTCAGCTGCCTTTTGTAGTAGTATAGAGAAGATGGAGCCAGACTGCTCTCCTTACTGATACACAGGGACAGGATTAGAGGTAAAGGACATGTTACAGCATGGGAAATGCTAATGAAGTAGAAGGAAAATGTTTCTTATGAGGGTGGACAAACACTGGAATGGGTTGCCCAGACCAGGAGTTGGAATCTCTGTTCCTAGAGATACGCAAAGCTTGACTGGGCATGACTCTGAGCAACCTGTTCTAGTTGGACATGCTTTAACCAACGGTTAGACTAGATGACCTCCAGAGATTGTTTCCAACCTAGATTATTTTGTGATTATAAGGAAAATTAGTATCAAATAAGAGACTTTGTTATACTTTTGAAGATTAATTTATAAGGAAACTATTAAAACTTGGTTCACTAAACAGTTTGTGAAAATATTTTGTGTAATCTGTGAATGTAAATTGGAAACTTTAAGTATTAGAGCTGGTACTGTTCTTCTGAGGAAATTTACAGGATGTTCCGTCCTTTCCTAATTCAAAATGTGTGTTACAATTATCCAGTATTTGCTAGCTTGTTTGAGCAACAGAGTATAGGAAGTATTTGAGGGAGAATGATACAATAAGTAAGCTATTTTCTTTTTAGATACAACAGAAATGATACATAATTATAGAAGTTAAACTGTAGAACACTTTTTAGAAAAATGATCTATATTTATGTGTACATTACACACACATACATAATACATGCACTGGTTTACAAATTCAGAAATTATTCCTAAGTGTGACTGTCAAACTAGGAAACTTGGTTTTAGTCTCTTGTTAAAAAGAATATAGGCCATAGGATAGACAAATGGTTATATCTTACAAAGGTAGTTTTTCGTTCATGCTATTTGGCAGTAGTTAATATTGTTATCTAAATTTTTTGAGGAAAACATTGAATTTTATTGAATCACAGTTTTGTCCTGATTTTTAACTATGATTACCCACAAAAATACATTGAAAAAAGTATTTTTTTTCACTGCTAGGTTTCTGTTTCAATTTTTGTTCAGAGCATTTTGGCTTAAGTTTCCTTATCTGTTATGACCTGTCTCACTGTCTCCCTTTGCCTGTATGAACAGTGGTTTTGGTACAGTAATTTCCCTATCTCACGAGAGTAAACATATCTGTTTGTGTGTGTTGATCGTAATAGCAGAGCAGACTACTTTACCTCTTTTCTTACATCAGTACAGTTTTGTTAGGACTTCTGCAGCAGGGCAGCTTAGGGACATACTTTTACTCTGAGCCTTTTAACTGTTTTATCTTTGCTGCTGCTGCAGCAACTGATTATTTTTTTGGTTTTGTTTTTAATTTCAGTTCATAGTGACATGAGGGGGAAAGAAAATACAATCTCAGGCCCAGGGTTTTTTTGAGGGGCCTCGTGGAGTGTCATCTGTTTTTGGATTTAACAGTGTCGTTGAAGCACCTCTCCTGCAACCTGGGAGAGATGCTATGGTAGAGGATTTGGGGGAGTGTATTGTGTTCACGGGCACCATGATTTTCCTGCAGTACTTTAAGGTCTGTAGAGAAAACAGGAGTCCGAATGCAGAGGCTTGGAGTAAGGCTTCAGATCCCAACTGACCTCACAGTCCAAAGCAGACAGGGTCTCTAAAGTGTTTAATGGAGAAGATTGTTGTTCCAGTGCAGTAGGTCATAACTGTTGACCTGGAAAACATTTTCTTTTTTTTTTTGCTTTTATCACTGTAGTGAACTACAAGTGATCCTGGCAAAATATGAGTAGTCGAAAATGGAAACTCAATCTATCTTTAAAGTATCACTGAGAAGAAATGAACTCAAATGTTAATGTACTCGAGTACCCTTTCAGACTGCCATTTATCTTTTCAGCAGAAGGAAGGTGGCACATATAGGGCATTAGAGATAATAAATGACAGTCTTCAGCTATGATTGCAGTTTATATATAAAGTGTGTGATTACTGAACATTTCCAGTAGACTGAAGAAGGGAGTTGGAATCTAGTCTTAAATGTTAACTGTAGTTCTTGTTAGCATTGAATTCACTGCAAAGACTTGGTATGTTGTTTTGTTTTCATTTTGTAACTACCGCTTCGACAGCCATGACATTCTGCTACTGCCTTGTTTGTCACCATAACTAAGACAACCTGACATACAGAGCTTGTAGGTAGATGCACAGTAAAGGCACTAAGGATTTGATCCCCAGTCTTGATATGTAACTGGTTTTTATTGCAGAACTTCAGTGACAGAGGAAGGAAATGATATGTGCAGTGTTTTAGAGGTTAGTTTTATGGTAGAGCAAGACTTTCTGAAATGCCATTAGCATTGCATCTGCTGCATTGAGCCATCATTCTCTACAAGTATAGCTGTTTTTACCACTGAAGTCCGTCTGTTTTTCTTTGTTACGTTCTTTCAGTCTACTTGATAGCTGCAAAACCTGTGCTCTTCACAGGATAAATCAGAATCAAATATTAATGTCAACATTTCAAGGAAAGGTCAGGCAAAGAGGACTCTCAGACTGAGAAAGTCTGATTCTCCTTCCACTTACATAATGCACCTCTTTTAGAATCAAAGTAGAATTAAGCTAATATAATGAGTTATCCATGATGTTTTCTTTACAATCTGCAGTTTCCCTATTTGGAAATGGGAGGTCCCGGCTGTTTTCTGCTAGAGTAATCTCCTCTGTGCCAAGCTTTACTTGGGCAGGGAATCTAGGTTTGTACTGGCAGACACATACAATATTTTGTTGAATTTGGTATGCCTTATTTAATAAACCTTCGTTAGAAAAAAGACTTCATT
The DNA here is from genome assembly GCF_000690535.1 of Cariama cristata. Taxonomy (NCBI): domain Eukaryota; kingdom Metazoa; phylum Chordata; class Aves; order Cariamiformes; family Cariamidae; genus Cariama; species Cariama cristata. The sequence goes on from NW_009613682.1 coordinate 9,126, forward strand.
TCTGTAGTGACATGTCTGTAAAACAGAAAGAGAATGCATTTAATTAGTGATATAAGTATAATTTAATGTCAGTCATCTTTTAATAAGACAGATTGTGCTACGTGGTATTTCCTTATGAAGTAAACTCTGAATCTGTGTTAAATAAAAAGTAGTGGTAAATAGTGCCCACCCTATTTCTGCTATTAAAAGATCAGTAATTCTTTTTTGTGTTACAGTTTGGGATAGTATGAAAAATGCAACTAGATATATGCTGGATGTGTGAAAACCACCATTTCAGCAAATTGTTATAATTAGTTGTACTTTCAAAGTCTCTTTTCCTGCATACATTAAGTGTGACTCTTCATTCATATTAATTTTTTTTTTCTAATAGTGGTTAAACTAATGGTGAAGCCTGGTCCCAAGGTGAGGAAAATCTTTGGAAAAGCTTTTATTGGCTTATGTGGATTTTGGGTCAAGTCTATGGGGAAATGTTCCTGAAAGCTAGGCTTAGAAATTTGATATAGTAAAATGAAAAATGGGATGAGGTGATTTTTCAACAGAAATTTTCAGCATAATGCTGTGGAGGTTCTTACAGGAATAGAATAGAGGTGAGTATATAGACTGGGGTTTATAGATACTGTAAAAAGTACATTTAATTTGATTTTATACCCTTTTAGCTCAGTTTAGACTTTTAACAAAGGTAAGCTTCAATAAAGCAGTACAGAAAATTTCTGAACAGAAAAGACAGCACTGTTTGGTGAGGAAGAGTAGATAGTTGTTGGTTTGGTTTTTTTCATTCTCAGTATAGAGCACTGCAGCAGGGCTTAATTCAGAAACTAAGAGAGCAAAAGAAAGAGGAGGAAGAGGCTGAAGTTCACAAATTACCTTCTATTTGGAAAGATCCCAAAATACAATGCACTGTATGCTGTACAAAAGATTAACATTTAGTAACGCTGAACTTAAGCTCATTCTGGGGCAGGATATAGCAGATTTTAGTGCTCAGCAGTATAATTCTATGTTAAGGCAAATTGAGGGCTCTCACTGTTTTTGAAGCATAGGGAAATCTCAAGAATGCAGAATGTAATTTCCTAATTGGACACTATAAAGGCTAATCTTCCTTGTTTTTGGTGTGTGTGTGTGGAAAGAACCGTGTCTGTTCTAGTTGTAGCTGCCAAGAATTTAGCCAAAGTAAAATAGTCAAGTCTTCACTATTAAGTCCCACAGAAGAAAAAACACTTCTAGAAGGACAGTCCTTTCTAATACACTGCTCCTCTGAGTTCAGTGCTGACTTGGTGTGTCACGTACTGAAGCATCAGCAGAGTTTCCTGCAGCAACTGGGATTATCCTTTGTCAGTCCTCCTGGCAAGGTCCAAATCTGCTCGGTTTGAGATTAAAGGCAATAATAACCTGACATAGGACCTGAGGGACTGAGATAACAGAATGCTTTTGTGGATGGGAAAGGAGGATGATATTAGGGGTGCAATAAGGTTGTGAAAGTAGGACGATGTAATTTCTTTAACCGTTGAATAACCATGTGTGTTCATTCTGGTGTTTTATTGTAGTGGTTCTAAGGTGTTAGCAGAAATTTGGTATTGACAGTTTGCAGGTAAGAACCAAGCTTTGTGGTAAACCTACCTTTCTATTTTCATGTGAAAAAGCTAATCCTTTAGTAGAATCAATGAATGAGAGTTAGGCATTTGGAAATTTACCATGTCTCACTGAAGTCAGTGCAAATATTCCTG
>NW_009613682.1:10877-11188 GCF_000690535.1 Cariama cristata
CCTGCTGATGTCCTTGAGGTATGGAGAAAGCCTAAAGGCTCTAGGATTAGACCAATACTTTTTACGGTTTCACTGTATGATGATTTTGGCATAGTAATACCCAGGGGACATTTTATTGATTAGACCAGGGAACTCACTGGATTCTCCCCCTGTCTAGTCCCCATCTTGTATTTCATTTAAAGAGAACGATATTTCTCTGTCTCCCTTCCTTAACTCTGTTATCCCAGAAGTGCTGCCACCATCGCTGATGGGCTGGGCCTTGGCCAGCGGCGGGGCCGTCTTGGAGCGGGCTGGGGGTGGCTCCACTACTG
>NW_009613682.1:11219-15574 GCF_000690535.1 Cariama cristata
CGTTGGCTCCACTGGACACGGGGGAAGCTTCTGGCAGCTTCTCACAGAAGCCACCCCTGTAGCCCTCCGCTACCAAAACCTTGCCACACAAACTCAATACAATGAAGAATGGGATAATATGTCAAAAGATGGAAATAAGCAAAATGTACTTTTTAAAGAAAAAAAAGCTGAAAAATTTAAAGGAAAAATTCAAAAGAAAGTAAGTTAGGCTAGAGAGTAGGTGACTAGTAAATGAAATTTGGAGAATATGAATTAGTACACATTGCAAGATGCTGCTGAAGCAGGGATACTAGCCAGTAGACTTTTTTCTTTCAAAAGATTGGATTCTAGGCTCAAATGTAGCGTAGTTTTTCCACCATCAGCCTTATCCCAGCACAGGGAAGGAGACTTTCTTTACTCATGCTCAGTCTTTGCTGACATTTCTCACTGTAGAACTTTATCCTGTTATACATTCAGGATGTCTGTAATCAGAGAGGATCTATACCAATGTTCAGGGAACCATTTAGGGACAGGCTGCCTCTTGCTTCTTGTTTTGCTGTTCTACAAGGGATGCATTGTGAAGCATCTTACGGCACCACTGGCCAAAGTGGGTTGGAGTTTTCAGTATGAAGCAGGAACTTCAGGTTATACTGCATACGAAGAAGTCATGCATTATTTCAGAATAATGCAGTCACTAATGATCTACAAGAAATGGGTCAATTACTTCGAGTTAAAGTTAAATTGCATGTAAGAATAATTCCTTTAAGAAATTCAGCACTTGGTGACGTACTGGTTCATTATCCTAGATGAGTCTAATAAAAGAATAATGCAGGTATTTCAAACTTTATTTTGTGCTTAAAATTTGCTAGATTCCTTTACTGAGCTGCCTTTGAACACTTTTATTTCTTTTTTTCTTTAAGCTTCATCAGTAAAAGTTACTCCTTTAGGAGCTGGCAAATAATGTTCTCTTACAGAGACCTGCATGTTGAATTGCTCTTCTGAATAGCTGCTGTTATTCGCAATAAGAATGGAGCCTGCCTTTGCTCTTGACAAAAAATGAGTAATGGCTCTATTTTCTTTAGAAACAATAGAAGATAGCCATTTTGGAGGAGAACAAATCTTTATTAATTTCCCTGAAAAAGACTATTCTTACACAGCAGATTTGACAGATAACATGTAGCGATTAAAAACAGTCATAAAAAGTATGTGGTACCAAAGTGTGTTTTTGTACGTATTATCACCTCTGCTCCATAGAGAGATTAAGAATGAAGTTAAGGGTAGGATCTATATATACATGTAGGAGAAAGAGATGGCTGAGCAAGCTTGGAGAAGAAAATGGAGGTAAGATGTGTCTAAGTAAGCAGAAGAGTGGAGGTGCAGAAAGGCTGTCTAGCACATTCACATCTCTAAGAACAGAACACTGTAGGGGCTGACTTACAGAAATGCCGTTAGGGCTCTTCCCCAGCATTTGGACTAGAACTGGGGCTGGATCAGCTGCTGTGGAAATGAACAGGCAGGAGGGGAAAGCGAGTGTGTCAGGTAACAAAGAGTGCGTGCTATACCTGGAAATACTAATAGAGGAAGCTGAACCTGTCCGAGCCCTCTTTTCTGCTGCTGCCTCTGCTGTTAGTAAACCTACACCTGCCATTTGAAAGACAGAGGAAGGCCACTGTGTTGCAGCTATTTTGTGGCTTCTACTGATGGTAGGTAGGATGTTTTGACTCCTTCATGTTTCAGTGTAACATATCGTGATTTTCTTGGTAAGTTTTATGAAAAACTATTTAATAACAGAGTTTTAATACATCTTAGTAGTTTAGGATACAAAGTATCATAGGCAATTGTTACTTCATGTGATAGTTTCCTATTTTCTTTTTGGTGACGTTTGTCATATATAAATAAGAATTTTCCACACTTGGTTAGGATATCCAAACAACCTTGACTCTCCACAACACTGGCATGGTGGGGAGAGTTAGGGAAGAGAACATCTTCAATTTCTTTGAAATTGATTTACTTTTGTTTGGGATATCAAGGTTTCATAAACCTTTGGTCACTTCAGCGTCAGTAGAATTCAGCCTAAACTTCTTGTCGTGTTTATAGACCTGGTATCACCATAATGCATTTTATTTGAAACTGTTGAAACTCTCTCATGTTAAGTCTGTTTTAGCATAGCTTTTGTCAAGGGAAAAGTAATTAGAAGGTACATTGTTGTCAGCATTTTTTTTATTTAATATTTGCTAGTAGGATAAAGAAAAATGTCACAAGACAGGTGTTTCTTAAGGGATGCTTAAAAAGCACTTACATTAAGGTCATGCTAGTGTTTCAGAAACTGGAACATCAGAGGGCTTTTTGAGACTGAAACCTCTGCTGATTTATCTCAAAAGTATCATAGTGATACATTAATCTCTGTTAATGAGCACAGAACTTTTCTTGGAAAGAAAACATTACTTCCGTTTAGGCAAAGATCAGAGTAGGTGAAGTAATTAGTGATATTATGAATTTTAGACTTAATTTTCACTTTAATGTAGATTGAATGAGCCCAAACATTACTGGTTCTTGTTACAAAGACTGGCACATTCTTGAAAAGAATTTTGTAGTTGTGAAGTACATATCCTAAGGACATTAACGAAAACCTAAATTTTTTGTTAAGTACAGTGGACATAGGCTTGCAAATATTTTTCTAAGAAATGAACTGTGACTTGGTATTCTTTAAACAAACAGACTAAGACATACCAGTGAAATTTCTTTCATCTCTAGAGTAACTATTGCTTTTCTGTGAGGCAACTGGTCTTTTCCAAATGTATCTAATAATGTAACCCAATTCAAGTATGTATAATTTGCTGAAACTTTTTTTTATTTTCCCAAGCTACATGATACGTTGCCATTACTCTACTAAGTAACACCGCACCCTGAAATCTGTACATGCTTCGTCTATTGTGTTCTCCAGTTTGCTAAATTTGTACTTCTCTAACGTTGGCAAGAAATGTGGGTATTTTTTTGTATCCCACAAATCAAAAGGGATGACTGACTTATTTAGAACATAGTTCTTCTTACCAACATTATTTTCTCTTGTCTGTATGCTTGTTCTATTATTGAGTTTAAAGTGTATGACACCTTATTTACATTCCTTAATTATAGATGCACAATTGTAATTGTGTTTTCAGAGTACTCTGAAATCTACTGATGAAACTGCTACTGTTTTTAGAAATTAACACAACTCAACTATCATAATACCTTAACCAGCATAATATCTATAGTGCAGATACGATTACAGATATATGTACAGATACAATTTAAAAGTAATTAATATAAAGCTAAACATACATAAAAATTACAAGCAATATAATACTTCAGACAAGTTATATCATCCTTGCAAATACCTTTGATTATGTTAAGATCTTAGAAGATACTAAAATAAATAGTGATGTTCTGCTACTTTTAAACTTTGCAATGCACCTGTTCTCATTCGGATAAACAAAGTGGTTTGTATCTAACATTTGAAGGTGAGCTTATCGCAGCAGCAGGGAATATTGGGCCGGTGAGCAAAGTGCGGCTTTGCAAAGTGGGGTTCGAAAGTCACCTAGGTGATGAACACACTCTCCAGGGAAAGGATACTAACTGTTTCCAATAAGTAATAACATCGAAACTGAAGTGGGACTGAATGACAATTAACTTTATTTATAACTAAATAGTGTGTGTAAACACACCTATACAATATATATATATAAAATAATATAAAAAAATAAAATCGTGTGTCTCGTGAATACAAGCTACCCTAGATTTCGGGGAGGGGGGAGAGGGGGAATCATTCAGTCTTGGGGTTGTGACGAATACCACTAAGCTTACATAGGTCTGAGGAGTTCCCCCGTTCTCTCCGAATTTCAGTCTGCTAATCTGCCACTCAACATTTTGTGCTGCGAAAGCAGTTCTTTGTCACAATTCCATTCTCTCCCTCCACCTGCAATTGTACCCAAACACCACTCTTTTCTGAGCACCATTGTAGGAGTAAATTCTGCAAGAAGGTGCCAGCCTGATAACTCACTGCTACTACACATAGAAAAAATTATTGTCTAAGAGTTTTGTTTATAGTAAAAAAATTCAGTGGTATGAATAGTGAACTGAGAGTAACCTGCACCCTCACAGGAGATCCTGTATTAAAAAAAAAGTCTGTAATCGTTCAGCTATACATACACACACACACTCAACACATTGTCGTGGTTTAGCCCCAGCCAAGCAACTAAGTCCCCCGCAGCCACTCGCTCACTGTCCCCAGCCTCCCCAGAGGATTTGGAGGAGAATTGGGAAAAAAGTAAAACTTGTGGGTTCAGAGAACAGTTTAGTAACTAAAGTAAACAAAATATAATACTAACAATAATAAT
>NW_009613683.1:0-1722 GCF_000690535.1 Cariama cristata
TCCCTTGCACCAAAGCACGGTCGAACCACCACGAAGTTACCCGGCCGCGATGTACATACAGGTTGCATTTTCTTCCCTGGACGAGCTCCTTCCATGCTGACGTGCAGCAGGGACGAACGCCCTGGCAGGAGACCCTGCAGCGAACCTCCCGGGAGGTGGGCGACTGCGCGGACATGACTGCCGCGGCCGGCCCCGCGTGACGCAGACGCGCGCCGAGGAACGGCTCCGCAGCCAACGGCTCCCCGGCCGACCCCTCATCTCCCAGGTCACCGCTCACAGCCACCCCAGGGTCGCACGGCACGGCACGACTTCAGTTCCAGCTCAGGGCATACCAAAAAAGGAACCGAAACAGAGCTCCCGACTGAACATTTCTGCGTCGACAGCAGCACAGAACAGCTCCAAGGTTATGTTTTCTGCTCTGATCCAAGACTTCGTTAGCACTACAAAATGAACGCACGTTTGTACCTCGGGTCCCAGAACAGAACAACCCAGAATTCAAACATCTGCTACGCACGTTCATAGCTGTGTTATCGACCTTTCACTGAATACTCATGCCAAAGCAGGTTTGGTTTTGTCTGTTTGTTTTTTCCATAAGCCATATATTCTTGCTCAGCAAAATAAACCGGGGCTTCCTAAAAAAATCCTCAGGTGTTTGGTTTTTGTTTGGTTGTTTTTGGTTTTTTTCCCCCCTTGAAGAGGTAAAAAAGCCATGCTGTTAGCTGCAAATAATTCCGTGTCTCCTTTCAGAGTAAGATGTCTCTCTCTCTCCTTCAGGTATGATACAAGTAGCTATACTTTTTCCCTGCTTAAGCCAACCCTAGGAAAATGCACCCTCCATTCTAGCAGATCAAATTCAGAGCTTCATTTCACTCTTCCCCTCTTCATCACTGACACACCTTAATCTCCTTGCCCCATCACGTAACACATGAGCAAACCGGCTCTTTAAGGCGCTATCGATAACTTAACCTTCATGACATGACACTGCCTTCCTTGTTCTTTTTTTTTCTTTCATTCCTACTTCCAGGATGACGAGAACTCCAGTGATGAAGCTGGACTGGCGCCACCCCAACCAACGAACAACTTGGACAAAACCAAACAACTAACATACTGTTCATAAATTTGGGGCAAATACCACCGGCCAAAGACACATACCGTGCATGTGTGAAGACGGTATTTATCACCACTTCACAGCTCTGAAACCAGAAGACCACGTTCAGTTCCCCTCACAGCCCTTCTCAGTCCAGAAAATTCTCCAACCATAGACTAAGAAAAGAATTCTCACACAGTGGTGATAAGAGTTTAACAGCAGCTTGTTTCCACTCTGGAAATAGAGGTTCACACTAACTCGTGTGTGAATCTTTTCACTTCCAAGCTACTGAAGGCCCCTCTGATGCTATATGTGAATGACCATAAACTAAATGATTCATACAGCAAGAACAAAGTTAAATAAAAATATCAGATACCTTAACTCTTAGTGATCTCTTCTTAACTGAGCATCCTAAACCAAACCTGTACTTTTCCTAATGCCGAGCAGAGATTCATGCAGTTCTTCAGCGACTCAGATGAATGCTGAAACAGCTAAGCTGAATTCTCCTCTGGTGGCTCTCCCACACCTAAATGCAGTCTTCCTTAGCATTAATTCCTACTAGAAGCACTTCAACTTCTACTGCTACAAAAGTTGGTTTGTTTAGGTCGGGTGGGGATGTGAAGGGGGAAGAGGCT
>NW_009613683.1:1742-19037 GCF_000690535.1 Cariama cristata
TAGAGGACGGTGGGTGGGGGGGGGGGGGCTGGGAATCATACTTTTGATTTTTTTTTATTATTTTCGTAAGTTTTGGAAAAATACTTCCTTGGTTTGGAAACTTAAAAAAAAAAAAAACCACATCACAAAAAAACCACACCACTCTGAAGCAGTTTGTTGAAACCTCTTTCTAGACTGCAGTCAACCAATTCCCAGTTAATAGTCACTCAAGTCTTGGAATGAAAAAAACACTCAGAAGTTTTATTCTTAAAAAAAAAATAGAAATCAAAGAACATGTGCACGTAGAGCCAAGCTGAAAAATCCAACATCCTAAAATACAAAAAAAAATTTTTCACACAGATGGAATTTTTTGTCTTTTAAATCCCATACCAAAATACTTTGTGGATAAACGTCTGCTCTCACCTAAGAATAAATACCAGGAAAAACCTTTGCATGAGATGGAGACCACAGCAACTTCAAACTGCAACTGGCTCAACATGCTTAACTACAGAAGTATGCTAAAACAAACTGTAGGCAAATATATTCAAAGTTACTGCATCCTTGAACAGGTTGAGTGACAACACTGTGAGAACTCAGAGCAAAACTACTGGTGCTGCAGCAATATTTCAACCGTATGCCTGATGCTGCAAAAGAATCTTTATGAAGTGTATGAAGGCTTTATTTTTTTTAAAGAAAAAGAAACATAAGTGGTATCATGAAACATACACTTTTTCCATCAATCTTTCATTCTTCATTTTCACTTTTATATCCCTTCAAGTTCCACTTATTTGAGCTTATCTCCGGCTATAAAAGCACTTTTTCGGGAAGACGGGTCCAAAAAATATGGATCGATTCTCCAGACAGAAAATATTGATTTCACCTGAGCTCTTAGCTCTTTCCAAAACTTTTAATCTTTTCACAAGCGATACACAGTCTGTGATTTCCTCGTAAGCAGCATGGGCTGCCATTAAAAATTCCCTCAAAATCAACTGAACGGGGCTAATTCCAAAACCTCTCCTAACCATGGGGTGGAATGCAGAAACGTTTACAATAGATTGGAAGAGCAATTTTCATGTCATGACTAGTTTGTGGATTGATCTGTAAAAATACACCCTATCACATCTTACAGCAACACTAGCGTTTACACACCAGCAAGCTGCATATAACAGCCACAAACTTTTCTTTTCCAAATTTTGCTCTTAAAATGAGAGCACAATCATGATCCCAGTCTATCACGAAGTGGCAGTGGGCTGCCTCATCGCGGGGTCCGCAGAGTCCCTGGTAGGCAAAGCCGTGTTCAGTCTGCCATTCTGAGATGGCAGGACACGAGCGCGTCTTTAGTTGAAAATAAATAAAATGGTGAGCAGGACCTTGCTTTCAACAGGATTGACCAGTTGAGCTCAAGCCCAGGGCTACCAGACCTAGCCAGACAGGAGCACAAGGAAACCAAGCCACACTGACATACCCACACACCTAGCCCTGCAAATCGGTAGGTCGGGCGTGAGGTTTCTATTGAGACTTTCAAGTCCTGTTTCAGGGGGTGGAAGGGGTGTTAGAGTCACATCCATCATCCAAACTCAACCCTTCCTTAGGTGGACAAACTACACAAAAGGAACATGATAATCTTTTTGAACACTGCAGCCCAAAACAAACCAACCCAGTTCACTGCCACCTTTCTTCATGTACCTGAAAGGATCGCATCTACCAAACTCCAAGCATCTCTCTTTAGCAAAGAATGTAAAAACTAAGAAATGCTTACCTGTGAGACAAAAAGACAATACTTCTACATGAGGCTTTATTTCGGACTGGGGGTAGAGGGGGTGGCCCAGGTCACAATGGAGTCAGGAGGAGAAGCAAGGTGCTGGGGGTTAAGGTGATGCACAGAATCATAGAATCGTTATGGTTGGAAGACACCTCAAAGATCATCAAGTCCAACCTTCTACCCAATGCCACCATGCCCACTAAACCATGTCTCGAAGCGCCACATCTAAACGTTTTTTGAACAGGAGCAAGTTCTATGATACAAACTGTGTAATGTCAAATACCACCACGGATGGTTTCTTTCAGTTTCTTATTAAACGGGAACCTACTAACTCTTATTAAGAAGAACAGCTTCCTACGAGTTTTCTATTACACATAAATTAAATATAAGCTATTCCTCTAAGGAGATGTTACTCCCTTAGCAAGAGAACACAGAAACCTTCACAGGCAGTGGCTCACCACTTAATGAATTAAAACTATCCCTAAAAAAAAAAAAAAAAAAGTTTGACTGCCTACAAGTATTTTTCAGAATACAATTTCCACCTAACAGTTAGTTCCCAAGAGGTACATCTGCACAGCATGCTTCAGTTTGTATCGGCACGTACACAGGGAACTGAGTGTTTCCAAAAAAGAAAAAGGGGAGGGAAGGAAAAAAAAAAAAGAGGAAGACAACAAGATAGCTGTATTCTGTGCAGATATTCTCTGGTGTATTGCCCCAGTAGTGGACACCTCGGTTTCTCAGGACATCGCAGGACAGCTGTCACAAGCCACCGGGATGCCGAGAGGAAGCATCAGGCAGACGGCTGGTCTGAGCCCTCCCGACCTTACACACCATTCTGAGCGCTGTGTACTTACTCTCTGGAGAGGACACCACCGAAACTTGTAACCTGGATCGTCACCAACGGCGAGACTACCATCTACTCCACTGTATAGACTACTTCACTGATCACCCTGCAGTCCTGACCTGGATACATCGATGAAGCAGAAAAACAAAAGATGTATGTAAAGTTTTAGAGTACCTTCCTCATTTCTGGACTCAAAAACATCCCTCAGTAGAGACAGATGGAAGAAATTCACCATGTTCAGAGAGAACTCTACCAAGAATTTCACTTCAACATATATGAGCGTGTGGTCACCACGCAAACGGCATTGAGCTAGGCTAGGGGTGGGTCGGGGTTGTCTTCCTTGGGGGGATTAGGGTTTTTTGGCAAAAGAATGAGGATGCTTTCTATATTCAAAGCTGTCACTGTACAACAACTACAACACATCCCTCATCACTTGCTTTTACCTAAATTCAGGCATTTTGGCAGCGTTTTTGAGAGATTGTAATTTTTCTTTATCCTAAAGAAGTCTTAGATCACTGTGCAAGTTCAGAAGAAATATAAACCAGGACTGTTTCAACACTATTAAGGCCACCTAACCAATGCCATATGTTTAAATGCTCTACCATGACTTGTACAAATATTAAACATTCATCTCCTAGAATAATAGATGGTACAGAAGTGAAGGGCTGACGAGTCCAGATATGAAGCAGCATAATACAGGGCAGATAAAATTATCTGTTTTGTATTGACATTATTTGAAGTACAGGCACATGAAAGCCTTTCCCTGACAGCAGATCCTCAGGGGGCGAAAAAAGTCACATTATCCAAGTATCAGTTAGGACAGACTCTCCAAATACAACCAAACCAAGCTACACCCACACAGAACAGTTCCTTGACAAGAACACCAAACATCAGCAGCTAATAAATAAAAAATTTACTCTTTCAACTAATGTTGTAATTTTTGAATGATTATTCACCTACACGTCTTCCTCTTCATAGCAAAACGAAAGAACACAAAACTCACCCCTTCACATGAATTCAAGGCTTAGCTCTTCACCTTCAGCTTTCCCCACCTCCCAAATTCTCCTCTATTCATATAATTGTATCCCAGTCAAATCAAGCATCTGTGTAATAATTTACTGACAACACATTTACTCTTAGGGTGAACAAAAATTCCTACCTACAAATCAAAGCTCAGCAAACTAAAATGGGAAGGTAAGGCAACGTTTCCAACATCAGTGGCAAGAGTGACAGAGCAGGAGGTATCAGCACAGTCCTGGCCCACAACATTTCTCATGACCACTGTAACCTGGACGAGGGCAGAACTTCATCATAAATTTTTAAGTGGTGAAACATACAGGATTCAGGTGTGTTGTCTGCAGATTATTTTAATACAAAAATACATTCCACAAATCACATCTCCCAAGTTATGCTGAATAACTTGAAGACATCTGAAACCTACATTTATCATGAACACCAGTCGGACTATTACCACTGTTACACGCTGAATGTCAACAAGTTACCAGTGTATTACTAAGCCTCTACCATAATAAATTTACAACTACCAAAAAAAAAATAAATTCTAGCAATCGACGTGTATTTTATTAACACGGCACACAAGCAACAGAAAGCTGCAATTCCCATTTTTTGTGCTAGTGCTGGCAACCATCTGAGCCAACATGCCAGGTCAGGGAACCGATCCAGCAATAAAATTATACGGACAGTATTTTGTCACTTCAGCTCCAAGGCCGCTCATCACCTGGCGAGGCGCAGGCGGTGCGCAGAGCGGGTCAGACTGTTGAGCCCAGGGTCGGAAGGGCCGGACCACGGGGCATCTCTAGCCTAGACTTGACTTGGGCTGTAGTGGAGCCATGCTTCAATGCTGTACCTTCACATCTCAGCTTGGGTAAAACTAACAGCTTGAAGAAATGGAGATACACCCCTCATGCCACTTTCCCTTCTTCTTCTCATAATATTTACTGTAGACATTACAACTTCTTTGCCCTGCCTTAGATCTGATGCTTTCCTGATCACAGAGTAAACATGTAACTCCGCATTCATTTCAGAAAACTAACACTGACAAGTTTTGGTTTGTTGGGTGGTTTTTGAGGTTTGTTTTTGGTTAGGGTTGTGGGTTTTTTTTGCCAGCTTCACAAGTTGAATCAGTTTACGGCAAAGAGGACAGGACAGAGGGAGAATGACACCTCCCCTTCGGAGACCAGGAATTAGTTAGTCCAGCTCAGCCTTAGCGTGAAGCCATGTCTTAAGACATGTACTTTCTTGCCAAAATTTCTTCCTGCAATTCTAAAGCACAACAGAATATCTTAGAAGTCTGAAATAACCTTTATAAGGGAAGAGGTTGCTAGACCAAAATAACACTGCCAGAACTTTAAACTTCCAGGAGTCAGCCTAAGATCCTTCAGAAGGGTCACTGAAGGGACACTGAAAAGGGGACCCACTTCTATTTCTTACGTGTCCTGTCTAACATCATTTAAAGCTATACAGCTGAGCTCCTTTTGTTTCTGTTTAAAGAGAGTAAGCAGCTGATTTTCTGATGTACCAAGAAACATAGTTTTTGTTGTGTCTGACTAGGAGGTTCTGGGAGAAGTCAGTTGAAAAGGAAGGTGCCGATTCTGACACAACAGATTTGTGCATGCCATCGTACATGGTACGTATTTTACAGGAAAGTTCAATTGACAAAATGCAAGGAGAAACAGAGACAGTGATCTAAAAATCAGCCAAAAAAGAAAACCTACCTCTTTCGTAGCTACTGCATCCTTTGTCTCAAGAACATCTGCTGACAGTTCTTTTTTTTTTTTTAGTACTTTATTATAATTTTTTCTTTTGTGAATAACCACATAAAAGACAATCGACAAGGCAGTACTTCCAAGAAAGATGCATGCATTTCTCTTGTGAAGAGTGAAAACTAATGCTATAGGACTCTTACTATAAACTTATGACTTGCGGGGCTATTTAGTAAAAAGAGTTGGCAATGCATTCAACACACAAATTAGATACTCTTCATTTGTTTAACAAACACTGAGAATTCTCTACTTTAGAAAGTATTAACATTTGAGTTTGCATACGAGTTCTATCCTTGCTAAAAAGGCTGATCTCTGAAAAGGTTACGCAAACAATACAGAGGCATTTTTAACCATTTTGGAATAAGCACCAGAAGTTACCCATCTCCCTAAGGTAGCCACAGTCAGACCTCCGCTCCACGCAGCTTAACCCGTGCACTGCCATCCAAGAGCGCAAATACAAGCTCAAGGGAAGACTGACTTTAAGTAAATTAAAGCATGCACAAGAAGGAATTTAGGCAGGCTTTTGGTTTTCACATTGACTTCTGGAAGACAGACAATTACCTAGCTTTGCATAAAGCCTCCCCATAAAAATTCTACTGACATGCTTTTCTTGTCAGGCAAATTTGAACTTGCAGAGTAAGCTTACATCAGATCCATGCTCCTTGAGACGCAACCGTGGCAATTTTGACCAGCCCTAGGAACTCTAAAGCTGGTTTCAATATAAAGTCATGCCCCAAGATACAAACTCTCCTGCTGCATCTCTGCCTGAACTTGAAAAGAGATTCAACAGCTTAAAGATGTCCTTATAAACATAATTGATTCCATTAACAGACAGAACACTAAAATACTAAGTCAAACACACAGTAAGCCAAACATTGAGACAAATACATAAAATATATCATCCAGACTGGAAACCTAAGCAGAAGACCTTCCAGCAATACGAATCAAATATGCTATACACGATGCCTACAAGAACTTTTATCTTAGCATTTGTAATTCAGGACTTCACATCTAGTAGGGAACCTTTAAATGTTGAAAAAAATGCAGGACAACGGCAACTGCATCTTGCAGGCAAATGAATTTTCTACAAACATCAGATAAGGGAAAACAGAGAGAGAAAGAAAAGAGAAAAAAATTGCATGACATTTCTAACGATTTAGAAACCAAGTCTCCACAATAAGTATGTCTTTCTGATACCATCAAATCTGTAGACAAGCCATCTATTGAGAATCCAAGTCTTGCTTTTACTGTGACCTATAAAATAGGAGCAACTACAGCTTGCAGCCCTGGGGATGTGTTACTATATCAAACAAATTTCTCCAATCAGGTATCTTAATTACTTATGCATTAATACAACTTTAAATGTTTAACTGGGTATTTCTCACCGGAAGAGCATCTTCACTAGAAGGCTTTTAGCAACCAAACCAAGCTTTCATCATTCCACGATTCCAAAAGACTGTTTTCCACCTTAAATTGATAGAGGAGAGAATTTGAAAAATGAAATACAAGATAAGAGAAACAGATAAGAGCGGTACTATTGAAACTTTCCCAGTTACAGCCAAAAGCAACGTGTAAAGAAATATTCAAATAGGAAAAATTTGAATATACTTGTCCTTTACGCAACTCCCTATGTTTCTAATGATAAAAGTTTTCATTTGCCTAGATCATGTGTGTATTATAAGCATATCCATCCCTTTTTTCCAGTGCTACTTTACCAAAGTCAGGGCGCATACAAAGAAAGTAACCTATCCACCAAATTATTTGCTATTATTCTCACTTTTCTTCACAGGACTGACTCTACAGGAAAAAATTTTTCCCACTTTTCTTCACAGGATTGACCCAAAAAAAAAAAAAAAAAAAAAAACAAAAAAAACACAACAACTGCCTGTAAACCAGGCTGGAGAAGTACCGCCAAACAGTATGCTGTAAAAATCTCCTATGTAGACAACAAACAGAATCAAACTGGCTGATACCACACGCCAACCTTAATTGAATGAGATCGTATCTGAATGATGGTAAAGCACTCAACTTTGGTAGAAAATGGTACCTTTTTATTGAAATTTTAATTAAATTTGATTATTTAGGGCAGTATGACATCACAGCTTTTGGTGATCTTAACATCGACTTCAGAGCTTTTGACTAAGATGTAATTAATTTAATCAGAAGCAATAATTTCATATGTGATTTTAACAACCTCTCACAGGCTTCCTCAAAAACTGAGATTTCCAAAAAGGTCTGTCTTTAAAATCTGAGTTGGTTTTCATTGTTGATTATAAAAATCAACAATAGCAGAAGCATTACTTTTTTTTAAAAAAAAGTACATAAGGCAAAATCACTCAAGCATAATGAGACAAATAAATGGATATTTTAAAATATTTATAACCAGGTCAACTGTCTGCTCAACGCTATTTATGTCGTCTGAGGTCTCTCTGCATTGACGGGGCTCAAAGAAAGGGTAAGGCACCCTTTTCTCACTGGGCCAGAACAACTACGCCAAAAGGATGCTCCTCTGTTAAAGGAAGACTGACCTGTAGTTCAGTTTAGAATTACAATACTCATACCAGGACACCCGGGGGAACCTGAAAGCAGCCTACTTCAAAAAAAAAAAAAAAAAATCACTTGCATATGTTGATCCTGCTGTTAACCTTAACTTTTCGCTCACGAACAAGTTATTTAGATATATGAGGGAAGGTAACTTTTTTCAGACCACTCAGACTGTAACGCTTAAACACTTGAAATTACAGACTACATAACTGGGAAACAACATGAAATTCTGATAACCTCAGAAAGCAGGCTATTGTACTCCAGTATGGAGCGCAACCACCACTTTCTCTGTTCTTACGGTTCTTCCAGCCTTTTCTATTGAAGAGAATTATCAACCTGCATACTCAAATATCAATCTGTAAAGGAAGTATGTTAAACAAAAAGCAGTTGAAAAGACTGCAAGGCATATTTACCCTTACTGTTTAGCAAACGAAACAATGAAAGCAGCCCGAAGAAAAGTTTATTCTGGGAATTTGAAGCTCGTTTCCACTTTTGACTAATTCCATAATGTAATTGGATTTTTGGTAACACATGATGTTATTAGCAACTGATACACATTCATAAACACATGTACTCTCCTAAACAGTATCATCACGAACACAATGCACAACAGAGGAACTATACCACAATCCAGACTTTTGGAACGACTGTGCCAGCAGGCTTCACTTCTACACCTGGTCTTAATTTGAGTTTGCAAAATAACTCCACATTTCTAAAAGCTCTAAAAGAATTAAGTAGCATTAGGAGGCAAGTATAGGCATGCAGGTCTGAAAGATGTCATCAGCAGCATTTGCAGTCCAACAATTTACAAGAAGAAGGACAGAGGAAGAGAGAGTTCACCAATGGTTTCCTGAAACTCACCCCTTTTCTTCTTCTTTAAATAATAATTTTCTTATTTAAATAACGCTATGTACTTATTGACACTTTAAAGCAGTATTGTATTCCATAGCTAAGCTTTCTCCAACAAATCTTTCGATAACTATTCATGTATTTTCTAGGTGTTGCAAACTAACTTGACTCAAGTCTTCTTTTACTAATGTTATCAATACAACTGTCAAATAACGCATATTAGGAGAAAGCACAAACATTCACAGTTGGACTCTGTGATCTGAAAGGTCTTTTCCAACCCAAATGATCCTACAATTTCCACAATTCTAATGGAGGCACATCAGTGCTTACACTGCTGAAGTGGAACATCCTTAACATTTTTACATTAATTCCGACGCATCAACTCAAATACAATTTTTCAAATACTATCCTCTTCACCAAGATTTTATGAACAAAAAGCAATAAAAGACACAACACAAAAAACCCTCTGCTTAAGTTGCTTTTATTGGAAATTTATGAAACTGCAGAAGAAAATTCTATCTATTCTATATCAGGAAGCCACTGAAGGAGCTACCATTCATAACAGGGTAATAAATTAGGGTATCACTGCTGATGACTGTCTCAGAGCATGACCACTATGTATATAAAAATAATCTTGTTTTCCCTTTGATAAGTTCTTCAATTTCTGGTCCTTCTAATAAACCCACTTTCTTGGGACCTAGAAGGTTTAGAAGTACTTTCTTCCGTAATAGATATCACAAGGCAGGGAGAACCAAACTTAAAAAAAAAAAATACAGACACATCCAGGACATCATTTACAGTTCAGTTTTCGTTACTATCTGCCTAGAATTAATACACTGGAAAGTTGCTATGGGTCTCTATCTAGTTATTAAAGAGAAGGTACGCTTTAAAATTACCTTCATCAAAATGAACAAGGAATGCACTTCACTTAGACCTTAGCAGTTCATGCCAAATTTAAGCGATACTAGCACAGTAACGTAAGGGAAGGTGACATTATACTACTCAGAAGGAAGTCAGTGTTTAGCTACATATGAAGCAGTGTACGAAACACAGAAGTACTGTAGAGTTGCAAATGCTCTCTTCCTCACTTTAACACAGAGGTACTTGTCCATAGCCACCAAGATAAATCTCTCTCCAATGCCGCAGCACAACTCACTGTCAATCTTCGCAAGTATGTGGAGAAAGCATATCAGTTTTTCAGAGACACAAAACACATTTTTTATAGGAGACATCCCATGGGAATCCTTCCACGTCACAGGAATATAGACACACTGCTCACACAGAACAGGACACACAGTGACAATCCAATTCCTTTGAGGCCATCTGTCCGCAGATGAGGTTAAGCGTAAGTCAGGCAAGGCTCCTTCTAACAAAGAAAAGCATTGGATACTTTACAAAAAAGTTGGAAACCGAAATACAAGGGGAAAGGGGAGAACAGCAGCCTTGCCAAGGCATACCTAAAACTCACCTCTGTTGCTTGCTGCTACACATGAATTTCCAATGGAACTCTTGAGAATTACCTTGGCCACGGAGTCTACAGAAGGACACCACCAAGCTCCCCTTCACCCCCTATCATTCATTCCTCACAAGCTACTTTCTTGATAATTAACCTAATAATCCCTACAGAAGCAAGAGAAGGTTGAAAGCACTGCCCAGATTATTCTCCTCTTTTACATCCTATACTTCACTTCAGGGATACTAGTGGACTTAAAATATGTTTATCAATGATCTGTTGGTGAAGTATTACACATGCATGATACAAAATTATTTTGATATACAGCTCTACAGGAGACCAGCACTCAAAATTAAGACTGTGTCCATTCTTTACTTTTCTGTAATACATACCCTCTTCCAAGGGGTATGTATCTCAAAGATACATACACACGAACAATCCATTTGCCAACAAAGAGACATTGTTCAGATCTCATTAAATTGTACAGCATACTGTATCCATTCGTGGCATTTGGATTATCTTTTTTAGTAATCCTCAAGACAGGAAGGGAAATTTTCTTCTGTCTTTGCCCAAGAGCCTGTTTCATACCGCGAGACAACTGAAGCAAGAAACAGGTTCTCCGTATCATAATGTGGCCATAATACATTAAACTATTTACAGTCTTGCTATGTATCACCACAAACTTACAATTGATCCTCTGCGCTTGACAAGAAATAGCAGTAACGCAAGTCAACACAGAAGCCAATACGCCGTCTTGGAGGTATGTCTTCTTTACTCTTAAGTAGACTCATGTTGTATGCTTACATTTCCAGAAACAAGCACGCATACAAACACAGATATCCTTTCTGTCAGCTCCACAAGTACTCGGCTCCATCGCCTTGCCCAGTCGCAATTCCCTTGGGCTCTGAACAGCTTCCACAGCACCATTCCCAGCCCCGACACCTGCACCGCCACTGTCCCGGTCTCTCCCCAGCTCTTGCCACCTCTGCACTCTCTAAAACAAACTTAAACCTCCATTTGGAGATACTGCCACCATTCTCTAGAAGCTATTGCTGAAAACAGATACACATTTTCCTAGCTCCCTGGTGCCTTTGCTGCCACCAAGTTCACCTTTTGGCTACAACCAGCCCCAGGACCTGGAAGTGGACACTTGTGACTTTACTCAAAACATGCATCAGTGGTAACTTCAACTCAAAGTATTCTGCAGCAATCTCCTCCAGCAACAGACAACACTACAGCCTTAGCTGCTTGTAACTTAATTATCTAACCAGTGGTCATCGAGCCCTTCCAAGGATAGCCAAAGAAAAATCAGCCTTTTATCAAGAAGCCGAAGTTAATTATTTGTGAATGCATTAATCCACAATAGTTTTTAAAGTGTAGACCTACTGCTCCACCCCTTCCCCAAAGAAACACAGCTATAAAGTTGATATCTGAGGACCAGCAGGTAAGTACACACCCCTTGTACACACTGAAGCACATGGAATATGATCTGGAAAAGTACACCCTGTTTGAGAACGACTGTTTTAACATGCAAATGCTCACCCTTACGTTGCCTCCAGGATCCGGAAGTTTACAATCATCAGACACCCAGCCCGGGCTACCGTAAATGCAAACACAGTAAATAACCAGTCATATAACAAACCACAGAATGTGACAGAGAAATTAGTCACCTTACTTAAAGCAGCATATTCCAAGGTATTTGCTGTATTACGATTCATTAAAATGCCATATACCAAATGGGTTACAGTTAAGTCAGCCCCATCACCAAGGAGAAAAGCACACCAAACTTTCTTGTTTGCCTGTCCATTCAAAAGGTTCTGTCCATTCAAAGCACAGAACCCAAGTAGTTGGTATATCCTTTGGCCTTGACAATACCCAATTTCTTCAGTTCCCTATTTATATTTTGCCCTTCATTTGTGTCTTCTGCACAGCAAATGCAACTTACTCATGCTCAAGAATCAAAAGCCTCAGACTAACACTACGTGTCTTCACTCAATAGAATACGGTCATCCTCTTCCTCAACTATAAGCCAACAGGCTACCTACCAAGCACGTTTCCATCATACAAAAGTTACAAACAATTGGAATTTGGTGTCAAACAAAATGTTCATACATTTAATCATGTCAAACAAAATCATTTGGTGAGCAGCTGTTCCATTAAAAAAAAAAGCTGGCATCCTACCCCTATTTAATTTGTTCTCTTTCTTGAGGACCAGATATTTAATCTTTTTTGGGGCCCCTATTCTGAAGGCTTAAATCTCTAATTTTGCTTAGTTTAAAAAGAAATGTTCACTCTACTGACTTTAAGGAAAAATACTCTCAACTTCTCACTAAACTGATCATCCTCAGCTGCAGCTCTACCCAGAGCATCTGGGCATAAAACAAGACCCAAGGATATTTAATCCTTACCATACACAGAATCCTATACAGTTACATATTGCAGTAAAAGCAAGTAAAGTCAATCTAGGAAAGTACATTACAAAATACACTAAAAATAAACTCTGGTTACGTTTCTAAAAGATGTAAAGTAATTGCAAGCATTTTATATAGGATCAGCAGTTAAGGCAGGTAAAGGATGGCAACACTGACGCCAACAACAAAATAAACCTGGTCGATGTTCTTCCTTTTTTTGATCGGCATATATCAGCAGTCTTCAAAACTCAAGAATTTCCCCAAAAATCAGTTAGAAAAGTCTTAATAAATTTGCTTGTATTTACAATCTAAAATTAAAACTGTCTAATAACTGGTTTTCTACACTTAATTTATAAGCTGAAACATGTCTCTCCATCCTATCATTATCTAACCATCTGCAAATCAACCAAATATTAGTTACAAAAATATCTCCCTCCTTAATTTCCTTTTTGATATCTCTCAATGGCAGGCAAGTGCAGCAATGTTAATAAAAAACAAGCCGAAAAAGAAAAGGACCTCTGCTACTCTTGAGTTTTATCACTTCCTTAAATGAGTCATACAATTATCAGATGCTATCTGTTTGTTTTTATATAAACAGTTTTAAAACGCATGGCTGGTAGGGTGTAGTCATTTGACAAACAAAATGAAGAACGTACCACCGACGGTAACAGCAACCGTGGCTGTTCACTAAGAAGTTTCTCATTTCCTTTTTCGTACATAAAGTCTGTCTGGAAATATGTTTGACATGTTAAAGAAATGCATGCACTTACATAACAGTAGACCCTCACAGTACTGCTGTACAAGCCAAAGGAAAAAAAAAAATGAAAAAAAAAAGAAGAAAATCACTAGCCTAAAACAAGAAGTAGTTTAAATACAATCTTTCCAATAGGTGGTGGGTTTTTTTTAAAAAATAGAAACAGAGAAGCACTAAATCTAGCAGTAGTCTAAATAATCCTACCTCATTGTTTAGAACGCTAATTAAAGAGCTTGCAATCAGACTTCACAAGCGAGTCAAGAGGACCCACAGAAGGATTCCTTCTTTTATGTGTTCTTTCTGGGGAGCAACTAGAAAAGAAGATACTCTGGCTTTACTGAGCACCAGTAAGCACCAGTAGCATTACTCAGTTAAAACCCCTCTATAAAAGAGACAGAGGCGAAGACAGTCATTCCCAGAACACAGACTGAAGCTGCAGTGTTTCCACCTGCAACTAATTATGTTTACAGTTATCACAGAGAAAAAGAGAAGAAAACTTAGGCTTTTCCACTGAAGCATCTCCAATATGGCAGAATTGTCTCCCCTCCACATAACGGCATTTAATAAATACCTCATTAAGCATTTCAAGGTAAGGGCAAGAGATGTATGTTATTACAGGCACAAGAGCTGCCAAAACGTGAACATCAAAATCTGTTGCGTTTGGTCCCTGGAAGCTGAGAAGCCAAGAAGTTATGCAACATCACCAGCCAACGCAACAGCACCAGCCAACTAAACACATTAGTGATTATTATTAATGAATAGCGGCCTTGCAGAAATAGCAGTCATTGCGAGTAAGTTTACAACGCTGGAGTTGTTAAAATAATATCGACGTGATGCGTCCATCGGAAACCAAATGCGAGTAGAACAAAACATTCACATAAACACGTGTGCTTTAAATCCATACTGTGAATAGAACTAGATGGTAAAGTTTAACACCGTAAATACGGGCACCGCATATCTCCCAGCGCTCAGCCAACAGGGCAGCTAACATGTCACAGCGGCGTACGTGACAAAGGGCTCCGAAACCCCGTTCAAGATTGTGCAACGTGTCACAGGGTGAAGTCTCCAACACCAGCCGAAGCAACTGTCCCTGGCACATCAGAGATCCCAGCTCCGAGAACGGCACCGGGAGGATGTCACCATCGGGGCGCGGGGCGGCAGGGAGCACCCGCGGCTCCTCCCGGGTGCCATTGGTAGCAGTGGCCTCGTCCGAGGTTGGTACCCTGTCTTTGAGGTGGCGAACGGCCAGGCGAGAGCGCTGCCGGAGGGGACGAATGAACACGCTGCACAACAGGGAAGGTAAGGAGGAGGTCCTGGGAGGTCTGCTGCTTGCTGAATAACGTTTTGGAAAGAATGAAGCTCATCCATTCCTCAAACTATTGCGCTTTCCTGCTTACCTGTACACACGCCAGTGATGCTTCCAAAAAGCAATTACCGAGCACATCAAGAGTGACCACTGAGCACTGTGGGCAAGGGTGAAGAGGCCCAGGCGGTGTTTCTCAGTCTCCCCAGCGAGAAGCAAAAGGCTCAGGGCAGAGTAGATGCATTCAGAAGGTCACTACGTGGTTATTAGCAGACCTTTTACCGCTATGAGCACAGGAACCTCTTTCAGGAGCAAAGACCCATCTGACAAAGCATGGCAAGAGTATCATTGTCACCAAGCGCATTAAGCTTGTGAATAAGACTTTAAACTAGGCATGGTGGAGAAAGGTTGTCACGCTTACGAGAAGTGAAGACACGGGGAACACATGACGGAAGGTGCTCTCACTTCCCTTGTGGAAGAGGCACGTCTGGGGGCCCACCTCAAGTGCGTGCACGCACTACTGCACACAGCATGGGAAGTAACAGGGCTTAGTCCACGCACGGTTGCAGAGCTATAACCTCACGGGAATTCAGTGACCGTGGGACAGCTCACACGGCTGGAGTGCTGCAAGGGATGGAGAAAAGCCAGGCTCGAAAGTTAAGGAACGTGGGTTTCAATCTATGCAAAGGGCTGGCTACAACAAACACCGCTTTGCTCAGAACGAGTGACGAGGCGGTCAAGACCTTACGGGTAAGGAGCAGAGGGTGACTGTGCTAGGTGCCTGCTACATGAAGAAGGGGAAGCAGAAGAAGCCTTCACTCGAAAGCTAGAGGAAGCTTCACGATTGCAGGCCCTGGTACACGCTGGGGCCCAAAATCACCGTTACCGGCTGGTACGGTGTGGCCAAGCACAAGCACTCCAGTATTCTTGAGTGCATTCAAAATGATTTCTTGGTGCAAGTGATCAATGAGTCAACTAGTGAAGATGCTCTGCTGGGCCTGCTGCTCCCAAACAAGGAAGAACCAGACAAAGGTGTGGAACTCAAGAGCAGCCTTGGCTGCAGCAACCATGAAATTGCGGAGCTTGAAGTCACGAGAGAAGTAAGACAGACAAATAGTACAGCGTACAGTGCAAGATCCAGTACGTACGGTTACAATATGGCACTTCAGGAGAACTGATTTCAGCTTGTTCAGGGATCTTCTCGGTAGAATCTCACGGAAGACCACCACAGAGGGTGAAGGGAAAGCCTGTGAGAGCCGGCTGATCTTCAAGGACAGCCTCCTCAAAGCATGAGAAGGACCATTCCTGCAAACAGCAATTCCAAGCAGGTCTGACACCAGACCAGTATGAAAAAAAAGGGAATCTGTGACTGAGCTCAAATGCAAAACAGAGTACACGGCAGGTCAAAGCAGGGGTGGGAGGAATATACAGACATTATCTAATCGTGCAGCGGTGGAGTTAGATAAGCCAAAGCTCTGCTAGAGTTGAAACTAACAATGCATGTAGAGAGCAGTACGAAGGGGAAAAAAACCACATTTTAATTTTTTCCTCCAAAACTGAAGTTACAGAACAGAAACAGAAAATAGATCTTTGTACAACAAGCTGTTATGCACATTAGCATCTGCTATACATCCTCTTCTTACAAATGTGAAAGAAAATCTGAAGAATCAGGGCTTCTAAACGTGAACCTGAAGTCTGATCAGTTAGCAATAAACATGACTTACTGGCTTACTCATAACCCTGTCTAAAAGAAAAAAAATCACACATGCTTCCACTTAGCATGACTTTTGAGATCCAGAACACAGCAGCCTGAACCTCTTGACATGGCAACAGAATTTTTTGCGCCGAGAAGCAACCACATTCCAGAAATGGACACCAAATAAGACTCTATTACAACACCTCTATGAACACAGGCTTGCTTTAACTTCTTTCTGTTCTTTGGTAACAAAGATACACAAACAAGACAGCCTGAGTAGAAATTCTCTGGTCTTCTGATTAAACTCTGCTAGTGAAACAGTCAGGGTGTTCAGAAGTGGCACTGTTCGTTAAAGCAAATTCTTAGCTTTTTCTAGCATGGAATAATTGGTATCGTTACCCTTGCCATAACCTAGGTATTTACAATCACTTAGCTGTCTTTTTCTTCATCCCAAAATAGATCCCAGTCAAGGCACAGCCAGCATATATTTAGTAGACATTAGTCATGGAAAATGCAGAGGAATCAGCCCAGAAAAGTGGAGACAGAGCAGCACGAGCAGAGGTGGGGGGGGGGGGGGATAAAAAAAAAGAAAAAAAAATCTTCACTTTACACTTTAGGGAAGCGTAGTTTTTCAAGATACGCTGTCCAGATACACACTCAATATCCCCACGCCCCCACAGTGAAAAGATAATAACCGAAAAGAACAGGAAAAAAAAGATAATAACTGAAACAAAAAAAAAGCTTTCACGTGAGTCCTGTTCTCCCCACCTAAAAGCAGACCTCGGCTACCAGCTCCGCAGCAGTGCGGCTGCTCCGTAGAAGGAACGGTAGCAGAGGGCAGCGGCGAAGGTCAAACAGCAGAATGCCCACCTACATCAGATGGCGGGGGGGCGCCGCTCTGGCCCTAACTTCCCCTC
>NW_009613683.1:19064-25914 GCF_000690535.1 Cariama cristata
AGTTTGTCTGGTGGCAGCCTCCAGAAATTCTGTTCAACCGGGGCAACGGTTTGACAACAGATGCCCAATCTGGACATTTTGACCGAAGACTCTCTTTTAGTTAAAAAAAAATTTCAAGTCTGTTTTTAAGTTTAAAAAGATTTTGGTATTTAAGGATACTGTCTTAGCCATACTGCCACCAAGACAAGTCCAGATGCCTTCCAGTACAACTGTGTCTTATGAAAAATATCAGTACTCATTCTGTATCATTTGCAGAAAATTTAAACTTTCAATGAGATTGAATAAGTAGACCAAAAAAAAAAAAAATTCAACAAAAACTGAGTCACCATAAATCCTAAAATCTCTCACAGCAAGAATCTGGGGAAGATGACACACCTATACCTCACAAAATAACATATATTGAGAGAGTTCAAAATGAAGATTTGAATAAGGTCCTACTCTTCAAGTTGACATCGTGTTCACCGAAAATAATCTTTAGTGCCAAAGTGGAGGAAAGGGAAGGTCTATCAGGTACGTTATTAAGTACAAATGCTGGGGCAAAGAGTCAAACTCTAAGAAAAACATAAATATACCTTTTAGAAAAGTGGATACTGAAAGATGATACACAATGTTACAACAAGTATAGCATTGCGAATACTTCTGCTAAAATGGGACTTGCTAGAATTAATAAGCCAGGGGTGTTTCAAGGTTATGAAGCACTCCAGCATTGCTGAAAAACAGACAACTTGTGCCAGCATACCCAAATAGGACAACCATTCCCTTACACAGCTTTGAGTCAATCTAGTTTAAGGCACTGGAGCAGGAAAACCCAAATCTCCGTTTGAGCTAACAGCCCTTGCTGGGTGGAAGTCACAAGAGCATCCAGACCGTCAGATACAACGCGACGGGTCAACATGCCAAACGGTGACTTCAGGCAACAGGAGGTGCACAAAGGCTAGAGAGCTCTGCTCAAGTGACACCGGCCAATTTACAGGGATAACGGTAATTCCCATAAAGCACGAGCATTCACTCTTTTTTGCACGTTTATCAAAACGGAATAGCCTTCGTGCTGTACAATCCTGGCGCTGTTATCGGAAGAATAAAACGTTCAGTCTTCTCTGGAGATGAAGGAATGATAAAATAAGTATGAGCCCTACTCTAAAGACAAAGTGACTGAGAAGACTTTGAAAAACAAAGTTTTCCAAACCTCAGGTAAAGAGGTATGTCGATATGTAACTAGAACGGCTCCATCTACCGGTTACAAGAGACATTTCCTCTGTCACGACATGCTCCTCTACCGCAGCACATTCAACTCCCAGTGAAAGGAGGAACTGGGGGGGTGCCAAACAGACTGGTACACAGTCCCTTCTAATAGCCATTGAGATGGGCTGAAAGGTACTCTCGGGATGCTTGCCGAACTGATGTTTATCCTCAGTAACACAAAAAGCAGCTTCTAAGATGTCAGGACTGGCTTCTTAAGTGCAAATATTGCGCTTCTTTAAAAATAATTTAATATTTTCACCTACTGCTAATTGTGCAAACGTAAATTTAGAAATAAATATTTAAGAAGATTGTAAGATCATCTGTATGAGAATCACTGATCTACAGGGTTAAGTAGCTCGTGGTGCTCTTCTCCACCTTATTTACAAAATCCTCATTTCAATCTCGCTATTTGTATCGCCATTTCAAAACGTTAGCTAGACAGCTATCTCAATTTTAGCAAAACAATTGAGATGTCCCTAAACTTTATCATTCCAGAATATGCTATACCAAAAGCACCACAGTATTCTTTGGAGACCTTCCCTCGCTAAGTTCAAGTATATTCAAGCTAGACTTGGTATTTTATCAATCACTAGTTATAAAGCAGTTCTACTTACTGAGTACTACTCCAGGGCCACTAAAGATCTTGTGTAACAGACATCCTGGTGTAAAGGACATCGATATTCAAAAGCCAACAACCACCACGGTGGCACGTCAAAAGTCACCTACAGAAGCAGATCAACCCCATGGATAGAAGGCAACAACTACCCAACTTAGTACAACACTACAGCTTATTTTGGACAGCAAATAAAACTACTGCAATGAAGCCTAATGAAAGTCCTCAAGTAACACATCACGTTTTTGACAGCCGTGGTAACTTTTCAAGAACTCGGAAAAACTGCCGGCACATACACTTAATAGGAGCTTACAGTACTTTCACCCAGAGGTGATCAGAGACATCGCTCGTAGCCCGCTGCAAGTCGTACAAGGTACGCACCCTACCCAAACAGCGCAACACAGAAAAGCAGCTCGTCTCTCAAAAGTCACAGATTCAAGCCTGCAAGGTTGTCAAGCTAGTAAAATTCTCTCTTGTCATGGGCCATTTAGCTAGGGCACTGCCACACCAGTACAACTGGACAGCTTGAACTTGTGGAGAGCACGTCTTCAGCCAGATGCCATGAACTCGTGGGGGAAGAGTTTTTCCTGCACAGTCCTCAATTAATGCAGTATAAACATACCCTCAGTTACCCTTGTCCAGCCACAAAGGGAAAACACCGGTTCCAGCTTACTATGTTAATACAAAAAAATTGTTTACATACCAGCATGATATTCTTCAGAGCTCTGTCATTTGACTTACCGTCACAAAAGCTGCATGTCAAATAAGGCAGCAAATAATCACACAAAAGAGCACTTTCCACTTTTTAACTGATAAAACACTTAGTCATCCAAGACATGTGGAAAGATAGGAAGTAGTCAGTTCTGTAAAACTTTGTTTTACCGTACTGATGCTACTTACGTTCTCACATACAACGTAGCACCGAGGTAAATCAAGACTTAGAACGTACTTTAAAAGGAATTGTTTCAATAACCAGCTAAGCGAAGTACTACATAGCTACACAAAGCTACCAAGCTATCTGAAATGCAATAACTGGAACGAAGTTTAGTTCGGAAACCACGAATTCCAGCCTAGCTGCCACCAAATACCTGTTTCTCCCTTGAAATCCGTTCACAAAAATGAAGTTATATTTAAGATTTTTCTTGAAAAGAAAAGCAGTTTGTATTTTTTATTACTAAACTGTTGAAGTTGTAACTACCAGCAGATTCTGATAGTTAGGATACTTCTCGTCAATTTGTGTATTTTTTTAATTCAAGTGACTCTGACATCTGTTACCCTATACTCCTACAAGCCTTCACAGGTTTTGTTACAGATTTGAGAAGCTGGAGTGCCAGCCACTGCCCTGTTGCATTAAAAAGATGCATCGGTATAAAGGAACAGACAGACCTCCTTGAGGCAATGATGTGTGTTGGTGAAGTTGGGCTGTACCTGAAAGAGCCTTCAAACGAAGCCTGAAGAGAAAGCCCAAAGCTGTCATTGAAATACAACCACTGTTAACCAGGAAAGTCTAAAACCCATCTGATAACGTGCATGCACAGCTGCTAAAAAATAAAAGAGGTAGCCAACCACATAGCCACTTCAGAAAAAGCACAGGGACACTAATGTCCTCTTCAGTGAGTTATGGCAGACCACATTATTTTAATGCTTTGATTAGGAAAGCCAGAGGAAGCCTGGAAATATGCCCTTCTCCAGCAAGAGCCACTTTCAGTTCTATCATCATCTACAGCAGAATAGTGATAAATACAGATTTGTTTCACTGAAAGAAAAAGACGACAGAAAGAAACATAAACCCATTACTTGTAGCCGTACTGCACGGTCTACAACCTCGTGAACATTTTATCATAAACATGAAGTAGTATCCAATACTAAAGAAAAAAAAAGGTTTCCATCTACTTAACTATTTTTTTTTTTAAATAACAAAGTATTTTGAAAATATTACCTGCAAAATACCTAGAGAAAGAACTGTAACGTGTGTCCCTTCACATGCTACTTAGAGCTGTCACAAAGAAACCCACCAAACTATCTGATAATGAGTACCATAATGACAAAAGCCAGAAGCTAGTACCAAGACCACTGGTACGCAGTATCAAGGATTTTAATACCATCACTGTAACTGTCAAACTCACCGCCGTGTAGGAAGCGACATACTAACACACTCCACTCCTATTTAAACAAACCAAGTAGCTGTTGAGGGAAGAGGAAAAACAAGACAAGCATACAACTCCTCCCAACACTCTCACAACCTCCAGCTATATTAAACTCTGACTTCCTGAAGCTGGTGCTCATCCATTTACTAACGTCAACGTATCTGTCTTCCAACGCTTGTCCAGCCCCCACTTAAGTCCACAAAAACTTCTTGTGCTTACATCGTACAGCAAGTATACCTGCGAGTTCCCTAAACCTCCTTTCGTTTGTTCTGAACCTAGCGCCTAACTCTTGATTTGAGTGTGTGCCTCCTCTTCCATCTTCACCTGCTCTCTCCACAGGAGCTTTATAGACCCTCACCCGTCATCTCTACGAGGCTGACAAGCCCTAGCCTTCTCAGCCAGTTCTGATCTAGAAACTAATTCATAACTTACTGCCTTTCAGTGAACCTTTTCCAATAGTAATGCGTCTTTTCTAAGATGAGGGGCAGAACAGCTTACAGTACGTAAGGTATGAAAGAACCACGGATTTATGCAGTTGCATTGCTCTTTCCTATGGTATCCTCTACTCATCCCAGATGTTTTGATCATCGGTTGCTCTCTGGTTGCAACAACTGTATCAGCTGTTTGTTTCGCCTCCCCCTTCCAACTTTCATGTAGATATTGCCACCAAGCAGTCTCCTCAAAATACCAAGGTCCTAAACACTTGATGATTCTCTTCCTTAAGACTGGACCTAAAATACAAAACAAGCAAGGTTAAAGGGTATTTTTATACTTCTGATGAAATAAATCCAGGGGGGGTTGACTGACGGGGGAGCTGACTGAAAGAGGTGCTCCTCCACACAAGAAGCACCAGAGCTTACTCATCAGACTTCTAACACTACAGAAACACAGAACCACCTCATTTACCAATACTGGAGAAGGGAAGAAAAGGAAGTGTGAGGGAGTTCTTCGTTTGATCACGCTGCAGCACTTAAGTTCGCAGATTTGCTTCACACTTTCTACAAAGTCCTTTCATCTCACAGAGACGTTTCTTTCTGAAAAAGCTATGCGCGTGTAAGTAGCTTCAGCAAGCTCTGCTAGCAAGAAAGTGGCCTGTACTATCAGAAGCACAGGATTACAAAAATTAAGTCAAGCTGTATTGTCAAAAATACTCATATTTTGGATTAAGTAGCTTTCATGTAGACAAAATTATACCTTTTGCGTACAAAACCCACAACAAATCCAACACTGCTATACTAGGTAATTGCCCAAAGATCAGCATGTCCTTTCTCTTTAAGCCATTTACTCCACGTGTTTTCCCTAGAAATTCCTTTTTTCTAGGTCCTACCAATCTTTCTGTTCTCTTTCACTTCTCTAACCATTTCAGTTTTGTCTCGGCTGCCATTACCTCCCGCATACACTTCGGCACCAAGGCCAGGCTCCCGACTAGGCGTTGCTGTTGCAAGGAAACCAACTCGGACCACTCCACTGAGCACCTCCGTTCAAAACATCTACATCAAAAACGACCACGCAGTAGTACAGCGGCTTACGCGCCTGTCCCAAAAGCCCCTAGTTAACTTCTGTTACACCAGAACCTCCATGACTCCCGCCCGGCCTGACAAATGTGCTCAGGGCACGTTGACTTTCATGAAGTCTCTGCAATCCTCTTTTCCTTTGGATTCACCTGAGGGTATCCATTAGCATTTTCCACCTTAACCCCACACACCTGAAGCCCAAAGCTTCTGCAACTTGCTCCATACAGCCGAGCATCTCTTTACTAGACGGGAGTATTCTCTCACCAGCTAAGAGAGACCTCCTACAGAGAGGCAAGGTCGTTTTAACACAAATTAAACCTGTCAAGCAGTCTGCTCTTACCGAGAAGTTACCTGGAACAAGCTAACACAAAGTGGGAAAATGCCTTTTTTGGGGCAGAGACAACAAGGTGGAGAAGCAGTCTGGAACAGATCTACAAAACCTTTAGAGCTGAGCACATACACTCCTTTCTGAAGCCGCTGTACAAAGACTGCAATACTCCAAGCAATTTGCAAAATCCACAGACCTCTGAACAACTAAGTTATCAACGCTCCTGTTATAACAAAGGAAAGACATGCTAAACATACTGATGTCACAGGAAGCCGGCACTTCATCAGATTGCCAATTTTATCACATGCGAGTCAAGTCTCTCCTTGAAAAGCAGCGGAAAGATGATGAAAACGCACATGTTTTCAGTGCTATTTCTCTGTCCGTCACAGCACTCTTTGTGTCACAAACCACACATCCCTCCTCTCCAGGCGCTGAAAACAAGTCGCTCCGCCGCACCTTTTGGGAAAAGGCCTGGAGGGAGAGCATCAGAGTACGGGCTCAGAGGCTCATTAACAAAATCCAGACCTTGAGTCATCTGAAGGGAGGGGAAATTACAACTGTGGAACCACATGTATTTTTCAGTAGCACAGGAAGTAAGGCAACACATGTCTGCTTTACTCAGCCACCGGCCCGGGAAGGAAACGAACCCCAGCTCCGCAGTTTTATCCATCTCCCCCCACCCCTTTCCCCCTCCCGGCTCAGAGGCTCATTAACAAAATCCAGACCTTGAGTCATCTGAAGGGAGGGGAAATTACAACTGTGGAACCACATGTATTTTTCAGTAGCACAGGAAGTAAGGCAACACATGTCTGCTTTACTCAGCCACCGGCCCGGGAAGGAAACGAACCCCAGCTCCGCAGTTTTATCCATCTCCCCCCACCCCTTTCCCCCTCCCCAAACATCCCGACTACGCGGCCGTGCAACGTGAGGACGAGGGGAAGCTCGGTGCTTGCCATGTGTGCGCACTTCTCCCTCGCCCAGGAACTCGTCAGCGAGCAGGGCCGGG
>NW_009613684.1:0-5596 GCF_000690535.1 Cariama cristata
GGCTTTTTGTCCTTAGGGGGGAGGGAGCGAGCGGGGTCCCCCGAGCCGTGACAGCTTGGGGTTCACCCGTGGGATCGCGTCCCCGCCGCCGTTCGTACCGGTGTGTTACCGCAGGAGCCGTGCTCCGGCGCAGGGCGCGGTGCGGCCGGTTGCCGTGGCAGAGCCTTGTGCCGCTTGTGGGCTCTGCAAGGAACCTGAAGGTGTCCTGGGGTGGTTTGTACCTGACAGGAGATCTCCTCTTCGGTAAAGTACTTACGCAAGAGCACATCTCATTCATTTTTTTTTCACTGGGCCGGAGTCTTATTTCTTAACTTTTTTTCACTGATTTATTGATAGTGGTAAGTGATTGTGCATGCCTCAGCTTTTGCAGCTACTTGAAAAAATGCAGTGCCTTCTTTTCATGGCTGAAGACTTGAAGTGCAGTTAGAAAATAAAAATAAAAATAAAAATCACCTGGCTCATGTTTTTTGAGATTTATTTTTATTGCTGTCTTTCTCAAATTATTCGGTTGTTTAAGCAGTTTTCAGGTCCTTTGGGGTTTGGGTTTTTTTTTTTTTTTGCTCTCCAGCCACACACTTGTATTATAAAAATCCTTTTCACACACAGCTTTCCCATACGTTGGTAGTTTGGCTGTTACAGTGTGTAAAACATGTTTCAGTTTATTGAATATTTTTAATGCTGGAAAACTGCTTTAAACAGATTTGAATGGAAGGGTGTGCAGCATCTGTTCTGCAGTTGTCTAAATCATCTAGAGAATGACTTTCATAAAGCTAAATTCTCAGTTACCCAAATACATCCCTTTAGGTATGGCGTCACAGCGGCAAAGGCTACTTTCTGTATCTCTCACAGTGTTTTGCTAATGCACATTATTAGAAGGATCTCGGTTATTTCAGTGTCATAATGCTGTGCTCATTTTCAGTTCCTTCACTTGGCTTGCTGTATATCACTTTAAATTGTTTGTTTGTTTGTTTGTTTTTTAATACAGGAAAGAAATATTTCTTCTGTCTTTAAGCTGAAATTAAATAAGATACTTATTGTTAGTAAATCTGTCAGTATTGTTTGTTTGCTTCCACTTTAACTCCATGTGAAAAGATTTCTATTTTTAGTTCATTAACTAGGCCTGAAATTTGGAGGACTGAGTGATGTGAAAACACAATGATGAAGGAGCTGTACACTAGAAGTACAACATCAGTTTTTAATAGAGATTTTGTAGGGACAGAAAGAAATTCAACATCTCTAATTAGGCATGGAATGTATGTGGGCTTGGTTTGGGTTTTGCTTGTTTGTTGGTTGGGGTTTTTTTAAACAAATTTACTGGTTGTTCTATGCTTCAGTTCCAGTAGCTATGCTAATAATACGTTTGGTTTATGGCAACTTTCATCCCCAAATATGCTTGCATCAATGCTACTTGAAAATAAAGGGATTCTTGCAGTGAAGGTGATAGTTCATCCCAATGTGTACATCTAGCTAGTCATTTGAAGGCAGTAGGGATAGTGTTGCTAGACTTGATCTTTTCTTTTCTGAACTTATTTAAAGCTGCGTTTGGATGTGGAAGGTGATGTCTCAATTATGCGCTAGTATAATAATCTTTTTGTTATGCCTGTTACGTTATAATAGCACAAAAAATGGCTAAAACATTACTGGGCTTTCTAAGTCATGATTTGCCCGAGACCACGATTAATCCAGCATAACTCCACAATGCCACTGGCCTCCCTAGCCGTTTAACTTCTGCTGCCGTTCTTGTGCTGACAGTGTTGGCTGTGCGGTAAGCCCGATCAGGGAAATGGGTAGTATTTGGTTGGCATCAAAAAAAGTAAATCATCATAATTAAAAAATCAATCTGTTGAATCACAGACATCCTTTTTTTGTTTTTCTTATGAGTGTCTTCTCAATTAAAGTGGAACAGAGAATATTTAACAATTGGTATCAGAATGGTCTTGTGCTGGATGGCCTACAGAAGAGGGATTGGACATAGTGGAGCAGCTCCAACAGAGGAGGAAATTGGAAGAACAAAATGAAGTGGGGTGGATGAAGAACAATCTAAAGGATCTCAGCCTGTGATTTTGAGGTGATAATAGACCAAAGAACTGATATGGCAATGGCTGCTGATTCTTCTATCCAAGCTCGGGTTTTGGACCTCTTGAGAGTACATAATAATCCAGGTGAAATATTCAGGGATTTTTAGCAATCAGCGTCTCTCAATCTGTTGCATGTACATCAACCAGCATCTTTACAGCTGTTGAGTGTATTTGCTATACATCTTTATTCCCTACAAGAGGGAAGAGTGAGAGGAAAGAGATATAGGAGAGACCTGTATTTAACAAGTAACTGGTCTGAGAATCTTAGTGGAAAATTCCATGCTGAATAAGGCCCTGAAGGTGCGGGAAGTTTTTATACAAAGTTCTAGGGAAGAACTCTGAAAGTTAATAAATTTTATTGCAGAACTGAATGTGAGTCTTGTTAGGGGAAAATATTGTTTAAAGTATACATGAGAAGGCTGGTAAGTGGAGAAGATAAGGTTGTATCTTAAAGCAAATAGCTGACCAGGAAAATTAAGGCTGAATAACTTCTTTTTTGCTTTTTCTAAGGTCAGAGTGATGCATATGTTTCATTCTAGGCTTTCCCCATCAGGCTGAGATCTTTAAAATGTCTCTTTGGTGCTGAAATATCATATAACAGAACCTGCGAATACTGTATGTTGTCTTGGGTTGGGTCAGACTACTTCTCATCCTGATGGTGTCCTTGGTTATACTAAATCCGACTGAGTTCAAGCATTTTTCATTGCTGCAAAGCAATCTCCGATGCCAAGTGGAAGTCACTTCACTTCCTAAAACTTTCTTTAGTTCTAGGTAGTTGAGTAGACAACTGTTTTGTTCTTTTTAGTTGTTCCTTGCTTCTGCGTTGTCTGTTCTTTTTTAATTGGGAGAAATGAGACACGAAATTTGTGAAATAGTCATGCATCATGCAAGCCTGAGATTGTGTTCCTGCTTGTAAAAAGGAAGCTGGTTAAAATAACACGCTGTGATAAACAGTAAGCAATTTCTGTATTCATTAGTTATAATCATCAGAAACTGGCGGAACTAAGCAAACAAAGACCTTTATTTTGTCCTGACTTTGAGAATTTGAAGAATTTGAGAAAAGCTGGCTTAAACAGATTACTTTAAATTGTGAGTGAAAAACAAGTTTGCCACTTATTTGACCAAAAGAGTAATAGAATTGTTTAAAAAAAAAAAAAGTTATATGGGATTTAAGAATAAAAAGACAATAAAATCGATTCTAATAGCATGTCCTATAGTAGCAAAATAAGACTTATTGCAGCAAGCTTGTGTTTAAGTTCCTAGGAACAGAAGATCTGTGTTCAGGAGGCATTTTTTTTTAATTGGATGGAGAATTCTTGAGCCATTGAGGCTCATTTAATAAACTCTGGAATGCTGGAAGAGTGAGGGGACAGGCACAACTAATGATGCGTTTTATTTAGAAAACCTAAACAGGATGACTGGAGTAACTGTGGCAGTTAGTCTGAGATTGATAATTAAAAGAATTCGAGGCTGAAAGGCTGAAAAATGCGTTGTACAAAGAAAGGTGCCATAGTTAACGTCAGCCAAGACTTAATGACAAATGAGTCCAAATATACTTCAGTCAGAATTTGCCCATAAGCCCTTTACTTTTTCTAAAAAAGCAAAGTGATTAGAAAATCTGAGCATTGAGGTTTTAAAGCCTCCAATGACAAGTTAGTTGGGTCTAGCAGACTTTTTTCTATTGAGTGGGGTCAGTTTCTTTCTAAATAATCAGAAGAATATGTAACTAAGATTTGCAAGTGGCTTGCGTAGAGGAATAGATGTGGAAGAAAATTAATGGGAATATTTAGTAAATGTGACTTGCATGACCTTAATGTGAATTTTTAAATTGCCAAATGTTTGCCCCTTGTCCTAAAAGTGAATGCCTGTGATGTGGAAAGTGGAATCTAAAAGGAACCTAAGGTGTCTTGTTGGTAACCGACTGACCGTGGACTTGCATTCTACCAAAATAACAAAAAGCTTAATCCGTAGATGCGTAGTGAATATCAAATGGAACTAGAGAAATGTTAGGTGTTTCTGTATGGCATTAGGTATGATGTCCTCTGCTGTTGTCAACACCTCAAAAAGTGTGATGACAGATTTCAGGTGGTCTTGAAAACCTGCCTTGTAGTTTGTTTGTTATTTTTTTCAAAGCTATCTTCCATTTGAAAAAAAAAAAGATTAGGCTGTTTTTTCTTATCAGGGATGCTGTCAAGTGATTAGATACAATCTGAAAATGCGTAATAGCTAGCTAAAATTATTTTTCTAGCTCCTTAATGTAGCAAACACACCTGACAGTGTAAACAGGTTGGAATTAGTATATATTCGAACACTGGAAGTAATTTTCCCAACAATTTATGTGGGACAGTATAGCATGTACTTTTATCCCTCCAATCTTTACATACAGTTGATAGATGCTGAATAGCTGTCTAGTTCAGTCAGAAGTCTAGATGTGTCTTAGGGCTCTCGAGATGAGATTCTGTGATGTGTTACGTGCCATTCTGTGTTATTGATTGAAGATCGTTCCAAATTGTCCTCAGCCAGCGAACACTGAAAGTAATTTTCCCAACAATTTATGGGACAGTATAGCGTGTACTTTGATCCCTTCAGTCTTTACATACAGTTGATAGATGCTGAATAGCTGTCTAGTTCAGTCAGAAGTCTAGATGTGACTTAGGGCTCTCGAGGTGAGATTCTGTGATGTGTTACGTGCCATTCTGTGTTATTGATTGAAGATCGTTCCAAATTGTCCTCAGCCAGACTTGGGTAACTCTGCTCCACAGCCAAGAGAAACAAAGGACTGGATCCGATGGGGTGGGTGGGCATCTTAGTTGTGACCTTGAAAGTGACTGAAACTTTGACAGTGTCGGTCTTGCTGGCAGTTGCATGTGCATATCCGAATGGTAAGGAACTGACAATGGAAAGCTAATGAGCTTGTTTGGGATCATTAACCTGGGACAGTCTTCTCACAAGAACGTTTTCTTTGCAGTTTAACATGTGTACCTCACTTCTCCGTCTGCTTCACATCATACACTGGCCTGCTTAGATGAATAACTGTGTGTGGAACTGTGTTGACTCAGTTCCATCTTGCAAAGTTTTGTCTTCACATGATGAAGCCATGAGGAGTTCCTAGTAAGGGAGAAGGTAAAAAGTGAGTAAGAGCAACTGATTGTAAGTTACTGCATTATAGTACGTGGGGATTAATTCCTGTGGTGACTTTCTCTACGCTTTTAGTTTTGTGGTGTTAAAGGTAAGTGGACACCTTTTGATACGGACTGAAAAGAGTCCTAGTTTAGCATTAAGTGATTAAGGGACATGAACAGTGGGATGGAGTGCACCTTCACCAAGTTTGCCAACGACACCGAGCTGTGTGGTGTGGTCGACACACTGGAGGGAAGGGATGCCATCCAGAGGGACCTGGACAGGCTGGAGAGGTGGGCCCATGTAAACCTCATGGAGTTCAACAAGGCCACTGGAAGGTTCTGCACATGGGTCGGGGCAATCCCAAAGACAAATACAGGCTGGGCGGAGAATGGATG
>NW_009613685.1:0-6607 GCF_000690535.1 Cariama cristata
TAAAACCCAAGAAAAGAGAAGTGATGCACCATGCAACTGCTCACCACCTGTTGACCGATGCCCAAGCAAAAATCCCTGAGCAGTGAACAGCCCCTCCTGGCCAACTCCCCCCAGTTTATATACTGGGCATGACGTCATATGGTATGGAATATCCCTTTGGCCAGTTTGGATCAACTGTCCTGGCTGTGTCCCCCTCCCAACTTCTTTTGCCCCTCCAGCCTTCTTGCTGACTGGGCATGAGAAGCAGAAAAATCCTTGACTTGCTTAGTATAAACACTACTTAGCAACAACTAAAAACATCAGTGTGTTATCAATATTATTCTCACACTAAATCCAAAACATAACACTATACCAGCTACTAGTGAGAAAATTAACTCTGTCCCAGCTGAAACCAGGACACTCTGTGTTCTGTGTGAAAGGAGGTTTCTCTTTCCAGCTGATTTACCTCGATCTTAGGGCAGCTTTGACAGCACATCTAGTTAGGCACCTCATCAGCTACTTCACACACTAGTTCCCTCCATCAGCTGCATTATGTTGTCTTTGTGAAATCTCATTCTCAATATCAGCTCTGACATCTTTCTCCTACAGATAAAGAACTTGTGTATTTCTGAGTCAACACTTTCAATTCAGCATTTCACAGTCACCAGTTTAATAACAGACATACATATCTCTGGTGCATTAGTTCCAGTCCCCTTTCCATGCAGTTCTGCGAATGCAAAAACAGAGAACTGTTGGAAACACAGCCCCTAAGGGTCACTGTAAAGACCCATTCATTCCACCAGACGGCATCCTTTCACTTAAATAAGAAAGAATCTGTTCAGTAGCACAGATCTTGGGTTGTTTGATTTTGACATTGGTCTCTGGGGCCTCATTTCAAAGCTAGAGATGGCAAACATGACTGCTGTGATGATTCTCACTGTGCATCCAAAATACCGCTGTAGGACAGTGATCAGTCTTCTTAGCACAGATTAAATGGTTGTGTCAGAGACAGTGGTATCACTCTGAATCCTGGAAGTTGGGTTTATAATTAGTACAGGTACTGCTGGGGCAACTAAGGGAAAAGAAATTGTTAGATGTTTGCTTTAGGAACAACTCAAGTTTCCTTCACTTTTTGTGTGTGCTAAGGTTAAACCAGGCTTCCATATAAAGCTCTTCCCAAAACAAGATCATGGCTGCTGGTTCTGACAGGTGGAAAAGGAAAAAAAAGAATTAAGATCTAAGCATATGTATCGTATTTGCTCTTTTTCCAGAATGAAAAATTCTAGCAGTCACCAATACAAGAAAACCACTTTACTTGATTACACTAAATGTTTTCTGTTTTATTCTGGAAACAAAATATCAAAAGATAAAATAAAGCATACAAGGGTAAATAAAAAGACAATTGTCATATATGACAATATCCTGTCTGATAGAATAAGAAAAACTTCCATCTGAGTCAGTTTGAAACTTTCTCTGTGTTTTCAACAAATACACTTCAAATAAAGTGTTTGCTTGAAATTTCTTGCAGGAAGGAGCTTGGTTTTCAGCATAGATTTAGCCGTTACAGAGATCTCTGCTATTGGTTTAAAAGAAACGTGAAGCAGACCTATATAAGTCCGTTACAGGGGCATGCTCCCTGACTGCTGGGGCAGAAATGAGGATGTGGACAGCTTGGTGTGTGGCCATGTACTTCTTTGGAGCAAGTAAGGAATCAGTAGAGCTGTGATACCTGCTCTGCTGCTGGGAGAATGTAGCTTACTCGTTTTACTGTGATTTTGTTTTGCTTTGTCTTACAGGAGCTAAAATCACCCAAACTTCAAGTCTTGTGCTGAAAGAAGATGAGAAAGCTACTCTGACATGCAGTCAAAATGATAATCACAATTTTATGTACTGGTATCTGCAGCAGCCAGGGAAGGGGCTGCAATTGGTCTATTATTCCTTTGGTCCAAATCAGCAACAAAAGGGTGACATTCACGATGGATACGAAGCTAAGCGGTTAAACCTCACAGATTTCTATTTGGATATTTTATCTGTGAAGATGAACTATTCAGCTGTCTATTTCTGTGCCAGCAGTTTGGACACAACACTTCAAAGTCCCTTGCTTTCTTTACATAAACTCCTCTCCTTTCCAGCACCTTCCCTGAGAAGGGAGCCGCTGTCGGCACAGGAAAAGGGTATGTAGGCCAATAGCTTCTTCACAAACCAGGTGTTGCTGAGGAGTTGGAACAAGAGAGGCAGAATAGGTCTTTGAAGTGCAGGTTAGTTGCTGAATTCCTTTTTCCTGATCAGCCATTTATTCTCGAACTCATCAGAACAATCTATAAAGATTGTTAACCAAATGCAGACATAAAATAAAGGAAATGGAAACTGCAATCTACACAGCCACAAATTATTGTTCCCTAAGCCATTTTCTTACCTGACACAGAACAGTTACTTGAAATATACATATGTTTAAGTCTGAAATACTTCAGAGACAGTGACTTCTATGGGCACTCTCATTCCTCTCTGAATATTATCAAGCAGTGAAAGCCACAATGCTTTGCACTGTGCTTGGAAAGGTTACCCTAATCATAAGAAATTGGTAGAAGATTGTAAATAGTAATGAGAAGGGACCTGAACAAAAGATGATATAAAAATAACAGCTAAACAGAACTAATGCCACAGATTAGATTAAAATGACAAAAGAGCAGCCATTGTCATGATCTGCAAGTGCATAGGGACAGTCCTGAAAAGTTACATGTGTACGGAGGATATAAAGAGGAAAGGGACAGAGTACAAAGTAGTACGCAACTTAGAATGAATTCACGTTCAAGAAAAATAACAAGTAGAATCCCATGTATTCAGAAATTGTTCTATCTAGTTTACATCTGGCTACATAGTGAAGCACATGCCACCAAGTGTGTCATGTGTATCTCTTTATGCCTCATACTTATACCTCTCTCACAGCTTAATAAGCAGCAACACAATCTATATTAATCTGGTTTAATCCTTCTCTATGGATGAGTTCTGAGTTTCTTTTTTCTCTCAGGCATCTTTGTGATGTTCCTCATTCAAAGTCTTGTAGTTCTCTCTGACTTTGAGCTAAGCCCTAATACGAACACTGCTCCAGAAAGCATCCATATTTTGAAGACAAAAATGTGGAGGGATGAACAAGCAGGATGTGAATGTAATTTTATTTACATATAAGCTCTCCCTAACAGATATTTCAGGCTTGGCATGAAGAGTCTTGTATCTCACACAAAAAACCCTACCAGTGTCTTTCCAGCACACCATTCTCCCAGATAGTGTCATTGATGCAGTGGGATTAGTCATAGCACAAGGTACTCTTTGGTGTAAGCATTCCATGATAATATAACAAATTGTCCTAAATTGTCCTAAAGCAAGAAAGCACTAAGCAAAGTCCTCGTGATGTGTAAAAGTCACCTGCATAATTTGTTAGTTCTGAAATAAAGAGGAATAACAATGTGTTTCCAGTCAGAGGGTTTTGGAAAGGTTTAAAGAAAGGATGTAGAATGGGAACATTCCGTAATTGGACATGGCATCCATATTCTGAGATTATTCTTATCCCAATCTGAATTATGTCAATTTACACTGTAAATGCTGTCGGGCAAAAAAGCGTCTGTATTACCACATATAGAGGATAAGCATACTGATCTTCAAGGGAAAATTTCAATTTGTGATTTTTGTGCAGCGTTTCTTCACTGGGATAGGAGTTACTGAATTACAGGCACATCCCCTGGGGAAAAGGTGGGAGAACCTTTATCTGAGTCCTTTAAATATTGGCTGACTGGCTAGGGAGCAGCTTTGCAGAAAAGCAATTGGACATGAATAAGCAGCAAGCCCTTTCAGCAATGAAGGCTAATTACATTTTTGGTTACATTAGCAAGAATGCAGTTAGCATGTTGAAGCACTTTTGAGGCTATATTTGGAATACTATCTCTATTGTCCATACACACCCCTACCTTGCCCCAGCCCCAGTACAACAGAGATATCAACAAACTGTAAAGAGTCCAGCAGGAGGTCACTAAGATGATCAGGGGACTGGAGCAGAAACACAACAGGAGAGGCTGAGGGAATTGATTTTGTTCATCTTGGAGATGAGAAGGCTAAAGGACGACTAATTGCTTGACTCCAACTGCCTAAACAGAGTGGGACTCTTGGAGGGGCACAGTGGAAGGGGAACAAGCTGCAGCAAGATAAACTCTGATTAGACATAATGAAAAAATACTTCCTCCTGAGGGTGCTTCAGCACTGGCACAGATTTCTCGGAGAGCTTGTCCAATCTCTGTCCTTGAAAATATTCAGAAATCACCTGGACAAAGCTCTGAGCAGCATGGTCTAGCTTTGGAGTTAGCCCTGGTTTGAACAGCAATTTGGATAGAGAGACCTCCAGAAGTACCCTCCTATCAATTTTTTTCTGCAAGTATATGATTTTTATCATCTTGTTTTGCTGTTTTGAGATACCTGGAAAAACCAGCTTGTTTTTTTTTTTTTTTCTTAATTTGTAAAACCAGGTCAGTAACTCCCCAAAACCCACAAGTCTTTTGTTTTTTGTGTGTTGCACAACAGAAACAGCAGCTGCACATGCAAAACCCAACTGCAGACTTCAGTGGCAAGAAGATTGTGTGATAACATGAGACAAAAAACCCACCAACTTTCATAAGGCCCTTATATGTCACTATTTCTGTCCAACTGTAATATGGTGAACAGAGAGCTGCACCCTGTGCCTCATCCTGAGAGGCTGGGGTGGTGGTGTGGTAAGAGAGGCTTATGCGTTGTCAAAATGTTTTTTTTGAGTAAATGTCAAACCGCATCCTGTTTTGCTAAAATTCAACTGCTGTTCACTTAAAGATATTTTCAAGTACATTTTGGCATGTCATCTGCGCTGATTCTGAGGTACCATTTTCTGCTGAGGCGTTTAGAGATATTTCCCCCTTCTGTTGAAGACCCTGGCTATGCTGGACAGAAGCTCCCTTTAGAGTCTTCACTCTGTGCCTCCTACTCCTTCTGCCTTGCTATTGCATTCCCAGATGTTCTGCTTCCAAAGCTCCACAAGCACTCCTCTATCTTGGCCTGCATTATTCCTACCTCTATTTAGGATACATCTACATATAAAAAGTATGACTCTGTTCTCCATTTATTCCCAAGTGAGCAACCTCTGAATTACCAATTGTTTAACTTATGCCATAAGGTAATATCTTAATGAGATGCAAAGTGGATGAAGGATCTCCAGAAACACTCTCCAGGATTAGTAATCCCTTGGTTTTACAGTTTATGCTGGACAGAAACGGTGCCCACAAACACAGCTTTAAAGAACCACACTCTGATTCCTCTTCCTTCTCCCCCACAGATTAGATTCTCTTCCCTTTTTTTGAGTTGCGTTCTTTTTTCTTTCCTCCTTTGCTTTTCTTGGTCTTTTTTATTTTTCTTATTTAGCTATTCTTCCTAATTTTCCTTTTTACTCTTTTCTTTAAAAAGACCACACATTTTGATAATACTTCAGTCATTGTCTTGCACAATATCTCCCTGGAGTTCTTTCCCCCTTTTGTCTAAACCCCTCCCTTTCATTCTCACTAGCTTGTTCTCTTGAAAATGATGAGAGACACAATATAATTGTAGAGAAGTGGATTTATATAAATATTAACTTTAAGACCTGATTTTCTCCAAAGTGGTCTCCTGTACAGTTAGAATGAGTTAGGACAAATGTGTACAAAGTAGAACTCTGTTGCTCTCCTGGGACATAAGCATCAATCCCATCACAAACATCCCATACAAAACGCTCTTGAAAATGAGCATGATGTACACAAGCTTCCCAGCTGTAGCACTTCTCTGATAGTTTTCTGAAAAGTAAGGGAGAAAGCAATAAATAAAAAACAACAGAGAAACAAACATTTCTTTAGAAAACTTTATTAGACAAGGACATTTTTTTTTCATTCTGCTGATTAGGAGAACTTGTTCAGTGCTCATTTGCACAAGTTGTAACTTGGCTGCCCATAGCTGAAATATCATGTTAAGTAGTAATTG
Source organism: Cariama cristata (assembly GCF_000690535.1). Lineage (NCBI taxonomy): Eukaryota > Metazoa > Chordata > Aves > Cariamiformes > Cariamidae > Cariama > Cariama cristata. The sequence continues at coordinate 6,004 of NW_009613685.1, forward strand.
TATTAGACTTTTCATATTCATATTGGTATGACTGCTTAGGAATTGGTCTGAAGAATGAGAAGTTGGGGGCATCAAATGAAACTGGATTTGCAGTCTTTCTCATGGGAATATAACTTATACTAATTCTGCAGTATATTTAAGGAGGTAACATACTGTAGAATGTGGACCTAGTGACTCACCAAAGTGTTCTAACTGCTTGCTAGGATATCAACACACATCGTTATGCTACAGGTAGGTCTGCTGCTCTAAGTGCTACTTTTATACTGAAATGTTGAGTTCTAGCAGCGAGCGTCATGGAAGATTTCATGAGAGTAGACAGAATTTGGATGCCCATATCCATGCGTGTGTATTCAACAAAAACATTAATGCACGTACCCACACATATACAATCCTGCACCAGTGATACAGGCATGAATACCTGTGCCTGCCAGCAAAAGCAAAACCAGGACACAGCAAGACACATACACAAAACACACATCTCTTTGCGTACACAGGTGTATGTGTAGATAAACAAACTCATTGTCAAGAGAGGAAAACATTCATGGTTTAACTTACTTCTGAAGATACAGCAATCAAAAAACAGAAGAAAAGAAACAGGAAATAT
>NW_009613686.1:0-3259 GCF_000690535.1 Cariama cristata
GCCAGTTCTGCCCTCGCCAACATCCCTGCCAGGGCTGATCGCCGTGCGCCGCCGGGGCAAGGGGGCCTCAGCACCAGCTCAACCGGCTACGGCTCTGCTGTTTGCTTGGGGTCGGGATGGCGAGGTGAATTTATATCTAACAATTCAAGCAGCGAGCAAGCTTTTGAGAAGTTGTCTAGGACGATAAATGTGATGGGGTTTGCTGCTGAAACAAAACCTGCTATGAAAAGCAGGGAAAAGTGCTGCATGCATTTGGACAACCTTTCCCAAGGCGCTGCGGATGATGCGAGTGGATGAGCCGTGCAGCCTCGGCAGAGCTCTGTGAGCGCTTCATTTCCCAGGCTGGACGACTGAACCCTCTCACCTGCAGCTCACAGAGCCACTCACTTCAGTGAAATCCTTCCCCGGGACAAAGTGAAGGACAAATGCCCAACGCCAAGCCTCGAACGTGGCCAACACGAGGATTTGTCCCATGTAAAAGCAGAGGAATTGGGCACTCCAGGAGTTTGCATGGGGAACCAAAGATCAGCTTTGCTGCTCAGTCTCTTCCCACAGTCAGATTGCACAGACCACGTTGCTATGTTCACGAAGATCTGTAAAAACCCTTACCTTTAAAGCTTTTGCCAAGTCTTCCCTATGGCATTTACACGCGTCTTTCGGGGACAGAACTGTCACCTCCTTCTCCTGCTCAATTATTTCCAGCTCACACTCCTCATGGCTCTGCGTAAATGAGATAAAGCAATCATTAGGCGAGAGGACAGTTAATAAAAGCATTTCAGCATCTGTTTGCTTCTTCCCTTAATCCCATTCCCTTCCCTCACCTTGCCAGCTGTGTGACTTCAGTTAGCTAAAACATTTCCTAAATCACAGCACTTTATACCATTCAGTAATTAATCCTTATTACAGCCTCAAAGCCAGGAGCACGTTCCTGTAGTGGAAGAAAGGCTGTTAGGAGCTGGATTACCAAAAAGCGAAGTGCACACCACTGCAGCGTGCCGGGCTCTGCTGTTTGCAGGTATCCTCTGCGAAATGAGCATTTTTCCATGCCAGTGTCTCACAGCCCACTGCATGCCTAATGCTCAGAGCAAGGAAAAAACCTTTTCCCTTGTTAAAGACGTAATAAATGAACAGAAAATGGGAGCTAGAAAAATCTCTGAGCCAGTGGGAGAAAGCAAGTCTCCTCTCCGTCTCCACGGCTGTTTTCCTCCACTGCTGGCTCTGCAAACGCCTCCGAGCAGGACAAACCCTTCCTGCCCCATCCAGGCAGCCCGAGGGCTGCACTGAGCTCCCAGCACACAGGGGCTCAGCACCCCGACCTCTCTTCCCTTTTGAGATCCCTCGCCTCCTTTTCCAAAACACGCTTTCCAGAGCGGCAGCATCCCCTGAAATCCCAGCCAGGCACACGACGGAGACGGCCTGACTGCTATTGCAGGGTAAGTATGGAGAGGGAGAAATCTCACCCTTCCCAAGGGACAAGAAAATCCATTCCCATTTACCTTCATTCATAAAGCACAAGAGTGCGTGTTCATTAAAAGCGGGATCCCAAGAGAGAGCGTGGTGCTCAGCCCCCGGCAGAGCTCATCCTCCCCTCGTGACCAGGGCAGGAGGAATTTGGCACCAGCTCCCCGCTACCAGCACCCTGGGGTGTTTGCTGGGGGAAACGTTCAGGTCTGGCTCATCAGCCCCTGAGCAAGGGTTTGGAGGACTTCAGAGGTGCCTGAAGTGGTATTTGGAGAATTAGCCCTTCTGTGAATGTTCAGGAGGTTTCTAGGAACATCCAGGGTTTTGCAATCTAAAGCCTGAGATAAATGCAGAAAAATCTCTTTGGCTGTTCGCTCATGGCAGCACACAGAACTAGTTTCTGTCTTGTGGCTTCTGGAGAGCTTGTAGCAGATGAGATAGGAGCATCTCTAAGCCCCGTTCCTTAAAAAGGCTTTTGCCACTTCCATATGTTGCAGCCCCCCTTTTTATTGCTGTTCACTGACCCACATCGCAGCTGCCAACAGATGAGATACAGGCACTGACCTGCTCCCGGCGGAAAGTTTGCTGCGATCCCTTGGTCTGTGCAGTGCTCGTTTAGAAGCCTTTTTGCCCCAGGAACAACTTGCCTTTCCAAAACCCCAGCAATTTGCCCAAGATTTCCAAGGATTTTCCTACTTCCACGTTTCTCTCACGCTGGCAATCACGTTTTGCCCAAAGACGCTGCAGTATTTCTCCGCTGCTTTGAGGCACACTAGCCCCAGACATCACCCTTATTTCAACATTTCCTTAACAGACATCCCTAGAAAGGACAAAAAAGTCCTTCTGTGTTTAAAACTGAAAGCCACCATGCATGTAAGGAGATGGAGGGACTTGCTGGGAAGAAAATACGGGGCTGTCACATATAGACAGATACTTTACATTCGTTACTGCGCTGATTTGATTAACACAGTTTCTACAGGCTCCTCTGTGCTGCTGGTGACACATGCAGGTATCAAGGTACAGCTTACCTCAAAGGAGTTTAAATTTTAATTAAAGGAGCTGGAAGGCAGGAGGGTAACATGCCTCCAGTCCCCCAGAGCCAGTGGGGGAAGCCAGGGCCCAGCTCTATCACTAATATTTACCTTCAAAAAGGTGTGGAGGAAATGAGTGACAAAAGCCTATGGATGTGCCCAAGCCCTACGCAGCCAGCGCTGGCTGTGGATCAATAGAACTGGTAGCAGCTCCTTACAGCTGGGGGCTGTTATGAGATGAACAGCTTTATTGGGATAAGTTAATTTGCACTGATTGATTAGCTTACCCCTGTAAGTGATTTCCCCTGGACAAACACGGCACAGCTTTTCCTACCAGATGAACACCTCCAGCGATGGACAAGTTGGAAAAGCATCAGTGGAGCCCCATCTCCCTCCTCCTCTGCTACGTGCTGCCGATGCAGAGCCCCTTCGCCCCTAAATGCACCCCACTCCACAGCTGTTAGGCACCAGGCAGCGTCCTGAGCAAACCTCTTCCTAAACTAACCTCTCCTTGTGCATGACTTTCCTTTCTATTTACATTGTCAAACAGATGTGGGCTATCAACATTACCCATTTACATTTTTAACCTTTATCTTTAAGGCATAACTCAAGCACAAGTGTGCACGACTCCATACAGCAAGGCAGGAAGAAGTTTTAAAAAAAACCCCTATATTATTAGTTTCTCTATTGCTTAGCAAGATCAGGAGATATTGGGGGCTGCAAAGAGCAGCTGGTTGTGGCTGGGGGGCCCGGGGCGCCGCCGCCCC
>NW_009613686.1:3290-3788 GCF_000690535.1 Cariama cristata
CTCCGCATCCCTCGCCCCAAAACAATCCATCAGTTGTCACACCGAGCAGCCCACGTGGGAAGGAGGAAAGCGTGGGCCTTTCTGCTGAGTACATAGCCCTTTTTGTATACTCTGGCAAACAGCCCAAAAGATCAGTTCTTGGGATTTTCCCCCCATCTCTGCCTTTACTGAAGTTTTGCATATTCTTTTCACCCTGTCTTCGATTACTTTGGACCCGCTAACGTATTGTAATCCGGTCAAAAGTGGGCTGCGTTATTTAGTCTAACAAGAAGCCTTTTAAAACATTAAACAGAAACCCTCTTCTTGTAGAGGCTTCATCCTTACTGGGAAAAAAAAAAATAAACCCAAACCATTCCCTCAAAATCCCTTGCATTTTTTTTTTTGGCACACATGGCAGATGAAGGACCCGTATTTCAGGGGTGCAGGCAGCCTGCAGAAACCGAGCCAGAGCAAACCCCGGCCCTGGAAGCGAGGGGCTGCCTCGCTGGGGCGTCTGAG
>NW_009613686.1:3806-13010 GCF_000690535.1 Cariama cristata
CCCCCCCAGCCATTCCCCACCCACCGCCACGGCTTCAGCTCCTCTCACACACAGTTTCTCACTTTCCCATCGCACATCTATCACAAAATTGCAGCTTTTTTACATGAAATAAAGGCTCTGGTCTCCCTGCTTGCAGATATAAGCCTCAAAATAGACCCTTTGATTGTTCAAAAAGCCAAGAGTTTTCCAGAAAAGCTGCTTTAAACCTATGCCCTGAATTTTAAGTTGCCCCCAGAGGTACTGGAGGGCTGACTCAGGCTGGGTGGGCAGTGCCCCAACGTTGGGCTCATTGCCCCCAGCTGCACATCCCCCTCCCCTCATCCCCACTGCTCTCTTGCTCCTACTCAAACCTGGCTTTTTTTTTTTTTCTTTCTTTTAATTAAATAAAAGGTCTTCCAGCTCCATTTAAACTAAAGCAAAGCCCCTTGAGCTGAAAGACAGCATTGCCATCGCTGCTGGAAAACCCAGTCATTGCCGCTCCACAGTTGATAGTGGTCCCAGTTGAAGAGCCTCCTCGCCCACCCAAACCAGCCACACTCAGCCAAAAAAAAAAAACAAAACAAAAAAAAACCAAAAAAACAAACCACCAACTGGGAACGAAGGAGTTTAGGCAACTTCATATATAAGGTCTCCTGGAAGGGAGGTGTTGCAGTCATCAGCCCAAAAACCTGTGGGAGTTAACTCCTTGCCTGCTGGAAGAGTTCAGGTGTGAGAAATTGGGCTTGACACCTCTGAGGGGCTGAAGGCACACGTGTGTGTAAGTGAAGTCTGTGTCACTGCTGGGCACAGGCAATCCCATGTCTGCCTTTTTTTCACCTGGAAGGAAAGCTGCACTATTTAGTTTATTTTGAGGGCATATAAAAAAAGAGATACCTGCAAGATAATAAAACTATTCTGATAAGGATGCTCTGCATATCCAGGAGGATATGGAGCCTGTGAAAGTCTCCAGGAGATAAATGTTCATTGGTGTGAAACCAGAAATGGAAAAAAGCCTCAACCCAAACTAGAATAATAATTTAGCCCTGAATGTAGGACAGGTCTGGGAAATACCTGTACTCCATCTCGTGGTTACTGAATGTTGAATGGATCGGGCATTGTGAGGGAAAGGATCAAAAAGGGTTTTGGTGAGGAGAAATGGAACAATGGCAAAGGAAACGTCCTAGCAGCTCTGAAGAAACTCTGAAGAAGATCTTAATGCACTAAAATCTACTACCCAGATGTGCCTGGGGTAGGAGCCAGCTCTTTCAAAAGCTATCAAGAGAAAAAGCCCCTAAATCACAGCAGGTCCCCGGCGGTTTGGCAGTAGACCTCCGTGGTGAACTCTTCTCCCAGTGGCACCGTGTGTGGAAATGGAAGCCACCCTATGGCTTGAAGACAGACAGATTGCCCTGGGTGGCATTACAAAACTCACCCATCTCATCAAGTTAAAAGCTATTGGGAGTGGTGGGCTGCAGCCCCTCGGGAAATCTGCCCTTGACTGTTTCCATTGGGTTCAGTGGGTGCTACGGGAGTGACCCTGGTATGTGGTCGAAGGGAAAAGGCGATGTGACCCACACAGTGCACAGGTATTTCTCTCACTTTCAAACACACGTACAAACACAGGTACGTGTGCTTTGGGCACGTGCACACACACACGCACGCACGCGCACGCACCTGGATGCTGAAAAGAAAAATCTTTGGCTGTTTTTCAGATTTCTGCAGGAAACACACAGTTCTCATAAACTGTAAATCGGCACCACAAAAATTCCCTGTGATTCTGAATGGGCCACTGTAGAAAAAGAGTTGAAACCGTATACGGCCGAGTCTAGACACGGGCTGTGCTTGTGCTTTGATGTGAAACTTAACTTTCTGCCATCTCCAGATAACACCGTTGCCAGAGCCTGCGAGCCGGCCATCACCTCGCAGCTGCCAGCACTGGGGCTTTTCCTTCACAACCCACAATTTGTGTATTTATCCTGGCTTGAGTCCTGTCAGATCTCCTGGATGCACAGCTTTAAGGTCCAGGACAACCCTTTGACCAAAATACTTAAGATCTGTAAGACTGAAAGTGCTCTGCAACTATTTTCAAGTAAAGAAGAAAGATACTATCCTTAGAGGAAATGTGAGTTATTCACCAGCCTAAATCATGACCTGAGAATATGTTCTTGATTCATAACGATCCTATTGTCATTTTGCATTGCTGCTTACTTCCTACGCCTGCACCTAAACACTGGTTGTTTCCCTGTCCTGTTATAAATGCATCACACTGCACGGACTAGAGCTAAAATTCATGAAGAGTTTATATTTGGAAGTAAACAGGTATCGTTATTTACTTTGGCGTAACAGAAATGGTACCGCCAAAGAACAAGCCAGGCTAAGTGTCGGTGGACTCCTGCCTATGTACAATCAGAAATCTCAGCTTCCCATTGAAGCAAGATTACAGATACTTGCCGTGACTTCATCAAGATCTTCCTTTCCTGGGATTTTGAGCTATGTTTGAGTAGTGTAGATCAGCATTGCACAACGCACTGTGTGGTGCATAGGATAAGAGTTCAATGTCTTATTTTCTTCTCCCTGTAGCACTGACCAACCCCCATACTGGAAAGACGAGACTCAGAAGAGGGCAGAGGATTAGCTGAAATGATATCTGAGAAAAGACCTCAGTCAGACAGTCACATCATGAATATCTCAAAGTGTGTGGATGGTGCTTGTTGGGGAGGGGGGGGTGGGAACGAAGGGCTAACCCCACATGCTGAAGGAATTAGACAAATTGGGTTTACATGGGAGGGCACCCAACCAGTCTGTCATGTAGGAGAAAAAAATGGGGCTTGAGCGATGAAAGTCCCTGTGCTAAGCATACATGATAACAACATAATCCCAGACCTGAAGGTTTTGTGGTGAAAAAGCAAGGAGAACAGCAAATGTGTCACCGAAACCAGCACTGGCCACTCCTTGGTCCATCTGCACCGAGGAGAGGCAGTGAAAGCAGGGAGGGGGGAATCAATGTTCACACACCAGCGTTTTTCAAGAACAGAAAGCATTATTTCTAAGTGGACCCTGCAGGTCTGCGCTAAATCTCTTCTCGGCCGTTGGTTACCGGTAACGACTGCAGCAGCAGCACAGAGGACAGCCCGAGGGGTCACAGCCCATCCAGGAGCCAGCAGCACCCCTGGCAGGGGGTACCCCTGGGGACAGGGTTAGCCTTGCTCTTCAAGTACCCTTCTGCTGAGACAGCCTTTGCGTTTTGTGCCAGCACTTCAGAAAGCCTCACGCGGCGCCCAGGGACGGCACGGCAGTCGCTCTCCTACGCCTTTCGTTAATTTTGAACCTCCTCAGTGTAGAGAACAGTGTTTCTGGCCAGGACTTTGGCCTGAGCTATATGTCCTGGGAGTATCGCATAGAAACAAATATCCCCATCTCACCCCACTGCCTGGTAAACATCATTAACCTCATCTCTCGTTGTACAGGGAACGACTCGGCGCAGAGAGAGGAGAGCACAGCAGCAGCAATATCAAGTTACTGGTGGGACAAAGCAGACAAAGTAGACAAAATTAACCCCAATTACACAAACTATTTCAGCAGGTCCAGGCAAGAGGCATAGGCAATCCTCACCTCCTCTTCCGGCTCGCCGCTTCCAAGGGGCTGATATTTCTGCACAAAGCGGAAAAACGACCATTTCTGGAAGAGTTTGGTGGAAGCTCCTTCTACCATCTTTGCCGCGCGGTGGTGGGAAGCTCCCGGGGGGCCACGGGGACGGTGCCACCAGGCGCCCCCCGCTGCCGGCGGCGCTGGCTCGAATTCCCCTGCGAGCGCGGGGCTATGGTTACAGGGAGGGAGAGGCAGCCTTCACCTGCCGCCAAGTCACGCCTTCGGGCGCCGGGGCCGGAGGGGGGCTGCGCAACCTTCCAGCGGCCCACCACGGCGCTGCGCACCCTTCCAGCGGCCACGCAGGGTGCTTCGCCCATAAAACCCTGCCAGAAGAAGCCTGTCTGTGTTTAAGACGGTGGCTGATTACAGCAATGAGGTGGCCCTATGTGCGTGCACAGCTGGCACTCGAAGAGCAGGTTGAAGTCTTGCAGCTCTGTGTTTTCCTCCGCCCTCTGAAAAATTGTTGCGGGAGGAGCGTCGGCGGGTGCCACATCTCAGGCAGGCAGATAGGGAGGTTGTTTTGCCAAGGCCGCTGCGTGCAGAGGCAAGACAGGTTACACACACTGCAGAGCCTGTTTGTAAACTTCCAGGCTGGGGAAATCCTCCTTGAGAAATGCTCCAGTCAGCGTAACGCTGGTACTTGTAAGTATTTAGGAGTATTTAGTATAAGGGAGAGAGCATAAATGCATGATGTGTGAATTTGCGATGCTCATTTATAAAAAAACCACTGTCCTTCGTTCCCTAGAGGGGAGTGCTTTCATGGTGGATCTCAACATATGGCTAAAGCGAACCAGTTACATCCTTTCTGAAGATTTATAGCCTCCTGTCAGGGAGCATCATGCTCTGGTTTGCACCAGGACACCTACATCCTCCCACAGGCATCATGGCTACAGGATTCACTTAGGCTTAAATTGTCTCTAAGGTGTAAATTGTGAGATTACGATCCTCCTTTGACAGTAAAAACTGCATTGAGGGAGTAAATATCAGAGAAAAACATATGTGCAATTTTCTGCAGGAGAATAGTTTTGCTCCTAAGACATCCAGGTGCCAACTTCACAGCTCTGGAGCAGTGGAAGTGGTGACACCTGGACCGTGATGGGGTCAAGACCCCAGACTCTCACCCCTGTGACACCCCACGGTCCCCAAAACCTGGCCATCAAACTGGTGTTTGACTTCCATCAAACTGGTGTTTTCCCGTGGAGCCATTCAGTGTCACCTATTTGCATCTCCCAGGTCCCACCAGCTGTAGCAAAAGCTGATGAGCCCCGTGGGACACCCCGCCAGCACGATGTAGTTAGCAGTTACAGATAACACACCGTGTCCCACTGACGTTATGTGGTGGGAAGGCTTCTTTCCAGGCTGAGGAGAAAACGGAGCGATTGGGAAACACCCTGCAAACAGCAGGGCTCTCGTAAAACACAGCTGGAGCTTCCTAACTCCCTTGGCTCCTGATTGAGAAATGCTTTCTTAATGACCGAACTGGATGCGTCAGGCAGATGAAGGAAGTTCCTGCATCACTGCAACAGCCCTCCTTCCCATGGGAAAATACCCTGGGATAATGCTGGGCATTGATTTTCAAGCAGCTCACATCCAGGCCCTGCCCAGGGTTTAGGTAAGGTGCTTAACCAGGGCTCGAAGGCAGCCCAGGCTCCCGGAGGTATATAGAGATTTAGACCTTATCGAAATGTGTGGGAATTAGGTGGCAAAACGTCTCTGAGCTCACGTATGCTTTTGTACTGGTCCTCTCCTTCTGTAGCTTTTGTAAGGATCTGGAGCACAGCCAGCCGGCTCTGCCGAGGTCCTGATAAGACAAAGCAGGCACTGCCTGGCAGGGAAATACCTTCTGCTGTTCATCTGAGTGCGTGTGTAGTAGTCAGAGCCTTGGGATCATACCCAATCGTTCCTCATCTCTCAGAGAAAAGTGGTGAAAACCATCTTCCCCCCTCTCTAGGCAGGTAGGAAAAAAAAAAAAAAATCTCCTTGGTTTTGTTCTTGCTTTTCACATCCCCAGAACCTCACCCATCATCTATGAAGCCGGCATACGACAAGGGGAGCTGCCGCCCACGAGGAGCCCGGGCGTCCTTCTGGGGCTGTGCTGTGGGCAACGTGCCCGTGGGCTGGGCGGTCCCCAGCCTGGCTCTCGTTAGCCAAGCGCTGCTGACAATACGGCTAATTGAGCAACAGGCTCTCTCTGATGGTTTCCTTATTTAACTTCCTTCTCTTGGCAAAAAGCTGCTGCTTGTGGAAACACATCTAGCTCAGTGCTGTGTACACAATCCGGAGAAGAACAAAATCCAGAGTCTATGCAATGGGGACACGGGACCAGGGTGCCACATCCCGGGTTGGTGTGGAGGCACTCCCTCCCAGCCTCCGTTAGGGAGGGGGAATCGTACGACAAAAATCCCGAGACAAACAGGACATAGAAAATGAGAAATATGAGTTGATGAGCATAATAATGCACCATTATAATCGGTGCGTTGTGCTTTGTTATCCAGCAGACCTGCAGCTCGGGAGAAACAGGATTGTTTGGGCTCAGGACCGTGGCCCTGTCTGTCATCCTTATGTTCATTCAGTTCTGTAACGTGAAATTACATTTTAGCACCAATGCCATTGAATAAATGCGGAAAGAATGTAGTTGTTGCTGACTATTTGCCACGCATTCTGCAAAATTGCTGAATGGACTAAAGTTTCATTTTCTTGCTCCTTTTCATTTCTGTCTGTTAGGAAGTCTAATGGAAAAGTCATGTATTTTGCTATCTCATGGCTGAGAAAATACTGGGAATAAACTGAACCAAGACTATAATGTAAAGAAAACAACACTGATATAGAAGTTGTATTTCTTCATTCTGGTATAAGACATAATTTTCACACTATAAAAATGTAACTATAAAAATGTAACACACAGCCCAATTATTTCCTAGTTAACTGAATAATAAAGCTCAGGGACAGACTCCAGTTCTAAGTCGGTTATTTGGGCAATTATTATTTTTTAAATTAAATTATTTTTTTTTTAAAAAAATAGAAAATATCTGTTATGAAGACGCATACCTGTGATCTGAGCTGAGGTGAGCCCAAAAGGTTGCCCTGTAAGGGCAGGGTGATGCTTTCAGTTCAAAACTCAGCTCCTTCACCTGCCTCCCTCGCCATAGCCAGGGCCTGTCACACTTTCGTTCCTCTTGTGCCACCTTGAGGGAAAAAACCTCTGGTGCATGGGTAGAATTTACTGAGTCTGCTGCTACCCAAAAATGCAAATATTCTGCTTTCAGGTTGGGTTTTTCCCAGGTCCCTGGGCAGAACATTGGCTGTTCCTGGTTAGAAATGCAAAGAACAAAGTTTTGGGCCACAGCTCCTTTCCATCTTGTCAATGCTACTGAGAAAGGCCAGGTAAAATCCTTAGGTCTGTCACCAGAAAGGAGGTGGGAATTTAATTAAATCTCTTGGCTCCTGTTTGCACAGCCTCCACTGCTTAAATTGGGTGGCTCAGGCCGGGTAAAAATGAGCCCCATCATCCACATCTCCTTCTTGGAAACCGTCAAAAGGTCTTTTTTGTTTGCACAGCTTCTCCTGTGGTTCTTGCTACTTTGTCTATATAGAAAGGTAAGGAGAAGGAGAAAATAACAGGAAGAAATAGGATTTACCTCTGTAGACTCACTGGCAAAAGGTGTCTTTTTTATTTGTCTTTTAAGGACACTAAATGATCCTGTAAATCCTTTTGCCATAGACAGATGATGGAGGCTCACCTGACACCCTCTCCAGAGAAAAATCTAGCCTGCGGAGACAGTGCGAGGTGGGAGAAGTAAACAACCCCGTGTATGAACGAATCCCTGCTACGTCATGGGCAACGAGAAACTGTCAGTCTCCAAAGACTCCTATGGATTGTCTCAACCTCGTAGGCTTCTTCACTGCTCATGAAACTACGGAACAGCTTCCTGAAGGTAACCAAAACACTTCTGCACCATAAAGCTTATTGGAGCTCTGAACTAGGCGTGTCAAAATTCCAGCAATTATTTTTATTATTCTCATATTTACAGCTTTTGCAGATTGCTGACTTAGAGATGCATGCTGTGGTTTCAATGCAGACCCTTGACTTGAAAATCTATTATAATGTTTGTCCTTCTGTTGATTCCAGCTGCTGGCTTCATGGATGCACCGATAGCACTTCAGTGTCACCTGCAGATGATGCCTTAGGTCACACAACGTTTTTTCCACAAAGACTGTTAGACAGTTACATCAACAGAAACTATATTTGCTTGCATTAACATGGAAACAAGTTGAAATCAAAACATAATTTTGTGGTGTTCACCAAATAGATCCTCCTCTTGAAAGCCAAGGTGCTTAGTCCACCTCACACTTCACATCTCATAACCTCGTATACACATCTCATAACCTCCCCATTCAAAGAGGCCATATGACCATTGCCATGAGAAGGTCAAGTGATCTCAAGGATAACTTCAGCGCCAGACTGAAGAGCTACCCTGACACCTAGTGCTAGCTGGTGTCTTCCCAAAACCCACCAAAAACCTTTCCAAAGCAATGAAACCCACTGCTATTCCCTCCTTGGCTAAGTTACAGGCAGTTTTTGTCTCTCTGACTCCTCTGCTATGGTTTCAGGGCAAAAGGGAAGCAATGCAGAAGGACTCCTGCCCACTCCTGATGAGCAGGTAGAGCAAGACCGGTGTGGTTGGAGCTGGTGGGATGGTGAAGTCTTGCCTGCTCCTGGAAATACAGTGCTCAGCAGCCTGACCTCTCAGCACCAGGCTCCTGTTTCAGCTCCGGTATCCTGCAGTGGGCACCAGCCCAACGCTGGCCTCTGACTTGGTTTGCTTTTCCACCCTTTGAACAAGTCTTGACCTCCTGCAATGCTGTCTGAGCAGCTTGCTTGTGCAGTGCAAACTGCCTGAGCTGGCAGCTGAAAGCCATCCGGCATCAAACAACAGGTCCGAATCAACAAGGAAAATGCCTGGTCAAATAAAAGGGTCATCTTCTACTCCAGTGTCCTGGTTTAGTTAAAACAGGGCTATTTTCTCTTTTCAGGAGTTTTTCTTTCCGTTAAGTCTCTTCTGAGTAGCTGCACTTTCTGAAAGTACAGCTCCATGTTTTTCAGACAGTGTCTGCGTTTCAGACCCGATAATGCTCGATGTTTATAGTTGCTACTGAAGTATCGGTGGGATTGGTATGCAGAAAGGCCCATGTTTATACTTATCCCCATGAGAACCAAGGCCATTGCTGGACCTCCCTTGTTAAGCAAGTAAAAAGTCATAAAAGGATCACATCTGCAGAAGAGTGCGGATGGGACAGGTGACCAAAAACTGACCAGGGAGGTATTCCATCCCATCCACGTCACCCTCAGCTAAGGGATCATGAGGGTCTCGCTCTCTTCCTTCATGGCTGGCATCCCTGTGGGACCCTGCTCGCTCTCCTGCCTCCGACCCTGATCCGTGCATTCCTGAATCCGGTTCCTATCAGCTGCGGAGTCCGGTCTGGGATCCGGGTGCCCGTCCTGCTGCGGCCGTGGTGCGAGCCGCCATGGCCTGCGATTCCCCGACTGTCATCAGGAAGCTCAGTATCGGTTTTGTA
>NW_009613687.1:0-21092 GCF_000690535.1 Cariama cristata
GCCCTTTGCCTCGGTGGCTTCGCTGAAGTTATCCAAACACAGAAGATGCATAGCTCTGCAATAATATAATTCATTTTCTAAAACAAGCAGAAAGCATCATACATTTTCCCGGTAGATAACTAGAGCTTCTTTTCCTATAGGATTCCATTATTAACAAGGAGATTTCTTCCCTAAACCACAAAAATTAAACCGTTAGTATGTACTGCAAAATTCCTAGCTCACGTTTGCTAAACTAAGCAAGCATATTTATAATTCTCAAATGGAGAGCCTCTTAAAGCCATTTTTTCTGTCATTTGAGACACAAATTTATTTTCTCATTACCTAAATCTACATTTTCACTCCAAAGGCTGCTGTTTTGTATTCAGTTCCAGCATGCTCAGCTATTGTTTCCCCTATTGTATTGTTATCAGATGTTCTGCAGGTTGACGGTTATTACTGTATGCCAAGAGAAAATGAAGTCAGCACAGTTACATGTGTTTTTTCTGTGGCCAATATGCGTGATATCGTCCTAATCAGTGTATCATTCAAGGGTCTTCTCACCTCATTTCCAGGCCTGATTTAAGATACATTTTGAAAACACAAATCAGTGTGTGTGGCATTCTATTCTTTATCTATTCCAGTTCAGAAATAATTTTAAAAGTTACATATTGCTGAGACTACTTGTGATTCATTAAACTAATATTCTGCTCCTGCCAAATGACCTATATCCTATGACAGGATATAAAAAGTAGAAAGAAGCTAGACTTGATTTTTTTTTTTTTTAAATGACACCAGAAAAATAAAGTTTGTGTATGAAATGTGAGGAAAATTTTTTGCTAGTATGCAATATGGCTTTAGTATTTAAAAACATTTTTGCTTTGTATTTCATCATCTTAGACATATTTCTAGATTTTCTCATCTTTCTTTAGTTCCTTTTTTTTTCCTGATTAGCTGAATTTTTTTCCTCTGACATGACATTTCAGTGTTCTGACATGCCAATACATGTCTACAGTCCCTCTGCAGGAAGGATTAACAACTTTGTGCGTCCTTATATATGAGCAATTATTTTATTTTAAATATAATTATTTTAAATACATATTTTATACCAGAGGTGTTACATTATCATTTTAACATTATATGTCATTGTATATTTTGTATTTATATTGTAATTTCATATAAACATATGTGTATATATTGTGATTTTGGCAGAAGACTTTTCAGGTTCTTGTCTTTTCTCACTATAGGTGCAATTGGAAACTGTATGATTTTTTTTTTTAAAATTAAATTATGTGTTATATACTGTCTGGAAGCTAAGAGGCATTATGAAAACGTGAAATAATTTGAATCCCAAACTAGAACTATTTATTGTCAGTAATGAAAGTTAGAAGATGATTTTTCAACAAAGACTATTTTTTCTCAAAACAAAAAACAAACACAAGAGGAAAAAAAAATCATACGCTCTCACTAAAACAAGACATTTTTTGAAACATAAAATTATTGCTATTGAGAAATATATAAGAATACATATCAGCTCACTGAAATTCTGACATATCTTCTGTACACATGAATACGAAGTTGACCTATCTAGGAATATTATTTCTAGTCTTTCTTCTCCTACAGAGAAAAAGGTTCTTTTATTTCATTCAAAAGACTGCTTAGATTTTGAAAAATCTTTGAATGAAGATAGTAAAAAGAAGCAAGTGGAGCAGAGAAATTAGAAATTCTAATCTTCAATTCAAAGCAGCTCTGCTTTGAAATTCTAGTATACTAATGTAATTTTAAAATAAACTGTAAAGATTAAACAAACATTTCAGAATTATCAAGTTATTTCAATTTATTGACCAAATAATTTGATAGCTTAATTTTTCTTTTTTTTTGTTTATACTTTTGATGATTTCACGGTGTAATTCTATAAGGGCACAGATAGAATTAAAAAATGTGACGTATCCTTCCCAATCAACTCTAAAATTTCACTTTCGTGTGAGTATAACCTGAGAAGAAACCTATCTCTGCAAAATTTCTTTCCTACAACAGTGCAAGTACTCCTATATTGGTCTGTCCAAAATAACAGCTAATTAGGCATGCATCTAGAGATCAGTTTAACAAATACGCAGAAGCATGAATATCCTTTCATAGTAGGAATTGTATCCCATATTTAATATAAATAGAGCAATAATGTAAGTTACTAGGTGATTACTTGTAATGTTACCATTACACTTAAGTTGAAATAAATCTATGTATTATTGGAATGATAGAAGCTGCGCTTATTAACCTTAAAGTTATCACTCTTTATAATTTTGCAAATTACTACATTATTCAAATTAATTTTTATTATGTGAATTCTGTCTCCTAAAAAACGTACAGTTTTCTCTCTTAAAAGGCGCTCTTAAATAGCTTTTTTAAAAAACCCAAAAGTTTATGTTTTCAAAATAATAGTTTTCTTCGATAAATAGTCATAACTATATGTCTAGGAAATCAGTTTCTTCTAACCTGAATGGCAATAGTATTATTTCTAATTGTGGAAAAAGAACATTAAAAAGAAGAAGAAGAAGAAAAAGGAGGAAACTGCCAAAGGTATTTACTGGGCAATAATGAAAAAGTTATTTTGTGGTTTGCTTGTTCTGTGAATCAAAATAAGAATTCCGTTTTGAAAATCACAAGCTATTTCCTATAAACTAAAAAAATACTTTTTTTAATATACTTTTTTTTCAAAATACAATTTAAATTCAATTACAGATTTAAATTAAGAAGAGAAGTGAAAATCAGTTTTAAACCAGTAAATGTTTCTGTTTCTGAAATGAAGCACTTCTAGAATTTTAAATGTTGACATAGAATCTTCAGATATTGGACAGTTTTTCACATTTTTGGACTAAATAGTCAATAATTACATCTCCAAGATCACTTTCTGTTTAAAAGGCTCTGCAGTGAGTGCTCTGGAATTAAATTTTTATAAGTTTTTAAAGAATAAAATTTTCACTTCAATTTGTGCAAGTAAAGAAATGAAAAATAAAGCTTTCTATAGCAAAAAAAAGTTTATTAAACAACACTGTGCTATCAGTTTTAATTCTGATGTCACTTGGTAATGAAACATGTTAACTGGAACTTTTATCTTTCTGAAAAAAATAGCAAAGAAAAACCATACAAAACCCTCTGAAGTTGTGGCTAAAAAGTAACAGATCTTATCAATAGGCTTGCTTCTGTCAAAAATAGAACACCTTAATGAAGTAAAAAGACTAGCTCCTCAAAGCAAGAAAAAACAGGGAAGTAAGATTTTTTTATATTGTTATGTACTTTTGAGCTCATTTGGTCTGGCCTCTAGTCCAAAGATCAAAACCAACTAGTGACTCATGGGAAGTGTTGTCCTTCGTAACGCACTAGGAATTTCAGGGGCTAATTTTCACTTTTTATCACACTGCAAATCATCATGGAAAACTCTGCCACCCCAAGTATTTCTAAGAAAAGACTGATCAAAACCTTACAATAGATATTCATAGGCAATGTAGGCTGGAAGACAGACAAGACACCCTCTTCTTCCTCCCTAGTGCTGTCAGTACCCTGAGGGCACCCATAGGGCCTGACTGCCCTGGTGAGTCCCCCAGGACCCCCCACACACCCTCTACCCGAGCTCTAGGACTCCATTTCAGCTTCAGCTGATGATACCTGGGAACGGCTCAAGGGAGAGCTGGGCCACAGCTTGCTCCTGGCACCCAGTTTGGGTGAGACTACACCAGCTGGGAAAAATCAAGGAAGGGGAACAGCATTACCCACCTGAGCATGAACTGTGTCTTTTGCCCTCAGATGCAGAAAATGGGTTCTAGCCTACTTTATTTATTAGCGTAATATTAGCCTGAGGCACCTCAGGGACTATTTGTCTTAGACTATTTCTTTTGGGCACTCTGCAGAGTACATGGAAGAGTTAGAGTACGTGGAAGTCAAATGATTGTCATTAGGGCTAGATGACTTTCAAGACAACAGTGAAAAACCTCACAAACCTCAAGTTTGAGCCCTCTCTTGTGGGCCAGAGCATTAGCTTCATAAAAGAAAAGAAACACCTTTTGCTGTTCAGAATTCATCAGCATATGTAGTTTTCTTGACTTCATTTTTGGCATAGGAGTCAATATGCTGTTCTGTAGTCCCTCATGTAGACTGCAGGTTACAGTGCTAGGTTGTACTGAAGGTGGGAAGAGCATCATAGATCTTTGCTTTGTAATGGAATTTGCCCACCAGGAACACACATGGAGAGCCATAGGCTCACTATGGGAAAGATAGACCAGAAGAGTGAAAAAAAGCATTTCTGTTATTCCACAGCTACACAGATCAAATGCACTTCCGAAGACTGAACAACAGCAAATGAACTTCTGCTGTCATGCTCCCTGGAAAACACTTCAGAAACCAACATGGTTTGCACATTTTAAAGCAACTGCAGCTTTGTAGGAGTTTCTCTATGAGACACTTCACTGCTAGTAGCCACTTTCCTACCGAAACCATTCCTTCTCTAATGATTGTAATATGAAACAGTTTGTGTTTGACAACGCAGTACTGCAGACAGGCAAAGGCTGGCATGAATCTTACTGTACTAATAATACTTATCAGCATGATTTATTGTACTATCATTGTGCATTTGTTGAGAATTAGTCCCAAACTGGGTGACATTTACTACAGTTCTAAATCTACAGCAATCCATGTGATATTTAGAGAGGTTTGGCCACTTCTTCCAAGATATAGGTGCTGTATTTGGGGGAAAGAGGAGATAAAGGAGAATGTCTGTGTGACAGTTTTTTTCATTAGTTCAACTCTTCAGCCATGTAAATAAGAGATCAGAATTGGTATAAATTACATTTTCATATACTTTTCACATATACTTACCATAAGATCAGTGCCCACTATCCCTTTTCCTCTTTCCATCTCAATTCAAATCAAACCTTTACAAAACTCTGAATCTATTATATATCACTCATCTAGCATATAGTAGTTATAAATAGTGAAAGATAAAGAACGTGAGGTAAAAAGTAGGGGTGTATTCTAACACAGTGCAATATATTCTGGAAATAAACAAAATGTTAAATCCAATATTGGGATAAGAAGTTGGATTTTTAAGACTTCTTACTGAACAATTTTTTTTTTTTAAATAGTAGAAATTTTGCTTTGAGTTTGCAGTTTCATGGCCCCAAGATGCAGAATAATCCTGACAAATACTCCGTGTTTCACTATACTGTTTAACTTCAGAGTCAAATTATTAGATTCCTACAAGCAATCAGGAAAACAGGCTTCTCTAGAATTTGAAACAAGCCTTGGAATCACTTTATATAAGACAGCATGAATCCATGGTACCTCCACTGCTGGCTGCTGAAGGTGTATTAAATGCCTAAATATAAATGAGGTACATTGGATTAATAGTCCTTACTCACAGTATTTCCTGGTAGACTAGTAGGCTACTTCGCTTAGCCTCCCAGACTTGCTGCACTAATTCTGAGTCTAAAAACTTCTTTTAAGCACTCATTTTCATACTACTTTTCCCAATTTCTTTGTTCAATAAAGAATTCAAAATCAAGATTTGCTGCATTGCGATCTATGCTTCACATCAATTTCAAACTACCTTCATTTCCTTTCTTGACTTCAAGTAAGAGATACAGAATACTTCACCCACACACAGTGTCTTTCATACTGGGTTCATAAAATACATTGCAAATGCCATTGCGTTGTCTTGTGTAGTGAGTTAGCTATTGATTCTGTCTCATCCTTATTAAGTTAAGAACTGATATGGGCATGCTAAACTGAGGACTTTCACAATGCTTGTCATTCTTGTTTAGGTCTAGCTTAGTTTTTTAAGGACCTTTAACAGAACCAACCACTTTTGATTCTTTAAATCTCTGAACTGTTAACTGCTCTTTCTTTTTCCTAGGAAAGTGAAAGACATCTGAGACGTACACCGTCCAACACCTTACTAGAAGTACTAGATCTTAACTGGTCAAACCATTAGTATGAGGGAGCCATGGAAATTCTATTTTAGGAATATTGTTCGTCTTTCAAAATTAGAATTAGATAATACTACCGTGAAATGTACAGTTGAAGGCAGTAGACAACAGATTAAAAATGCAGCTAAGCATGTATGACTGAATCACATTCTCTGTTTTTGTTTTACAGCAAATGTAGAAATAAAGGTAAATATGGCAATACAGGTAATGCAGGTGAGGTGATTAAAATGAGTATCTTCTCCTTCAGTCTCACAACACAGTCATTGGCACCATGAAGAGAATTAAGGAGTGCCAACTCTTACTGTCTTTATGTAAATCACTTTGAGGGAACTAATTTCCTTGAACTTCAGACAAGATGACTAACTCTTAAAAGTCTGAAGTAATCATTGATGCATCTTTGATAGAGGATAAAAATGGGCGTGTTCAAAGGCAATTACCCATTTTCAAAGCTAGGTATGCAATGCTGTAGTTTCACAATCAGTTTAAATCAGATTAAGCTGGCAGGTCTGCAGAAAGAAGTGTCCCCATTGTTTTTCTGCAGCTCTATTTCTCCCTTGTGTCAGCACAAACATTTACCTTCCAGTTAGAACTAAACAGTTGGGATTTTTGCAATGTTAGTTTTAAGCAAGATCAGTTCTCTGACCTGGTTCACTGTGCAGCTGCACAAAGCTTCCCCAGAAGGGGGAAGATAGCAGGGAGGTGAAAGGGGAGTTATACAAACACTTCTCTTGGCATCAGTGCCAGATGCTGCTGCTGCAAATTGATTGTGAAATTACAGCATAAGATGCAATAGGTTGCCTGCCTCTATTGATTACAGATGGGACCTCACTGACTGGCCTGGTCTATAGGGGAGTAGGAACCACCCTAAAGATGCCTGTATGGATTATCTGAAATGACTTGCTTTAAAACATTACATTTTTCATATAAAAATAGATTTCTTAATGACAAGGAGAGAATTTTCTTTTATTTTTCATCTTAGAACACTTCCAAACATGCTGTATACACAAACCTAAAGAGGGTAGTTTTTTAATAGACATCAACAGAACAAAAATAATTCATTTTCAGAATACTAAATAGATAGATATTGTACTTATATTTTAATTTTAACTATGCACAAGGGAACTAAATATACAGCCTAAGTTGTACAGAAATACGGGAGAACTAGACCCACAATATGTCTTGTCTACTGTTTCTAACAAAGGCTTGAGTCCTTTGGGATTCATATGGATTGGTAAAAAAAATTAAAAAGGAAAAAAGTAATAAACTGTAATGGAAACCATGTTTCTGTTCTGTTGCCAGAAGGGATTATAATATTCTGAGTACTATGTACCTCTCAGAATGACAAGCGGGTACAAAAAAGGAGGAAGAAGCAGCATGGGGGAAGGGAGGAAAACAAACTTACATTTGTTTTTATATCTTACAGTGTCAATGATTCTAAGGGGCTCATTTGATATTACAAATAGGTCTTTCATCTTTTATCTCACTGAACAGTGAAAAATCGCAGACTACTAGCATGGTATTTTTAGAAGAGGAAGAGGGAGAGGGGAGTCTCCTAATGGATTAAAAACCTCCACTTAGTTCGGAAACGGACATTTAGATGCATTTTCCAGAGACAGAGCATGGTGTTTTGGAGACTGATTTGCTTCTCTGCCCTGTAACGACTTTGCAGTAAATTTCCTCTGCCCACGACAAATGCTCCTAAGTACGGTAGAGCTGAAGGGACTGATGACCAAGTTATGCAGGAGTTGCTGGCTTCAGCGATCCTTTGCGTTACTGCATTTTTTTATTGTTTGTAGTGGGTAATTTAGCTACAATTTAAGGGCTACATCTGCTATGAGAAAGGCTGGTCCCATGGATGGAATTATGGTTTCCATGGAAATTTGCTTTCAACATACCAGAACACTAGTGAAATTCAAAGTCTACCACACATGTAAAACTCAAAACTTTCTGAGGTTGACCTTCTCTTATATCTTAAATAAAATTTGTCTGCAAGTGATCAATAAAGCCAGGCAATGAGTTTGGCTAGCAGAAAGGTACTGAAAGACATAACTAGACAGATAGCACTGTTCTGTTTAAGATTAAAACTTAATTTTTAGATTATCCTAAATCATAAGCTTCAGGCAGTAGTCAGATATGAGGTTGGTTGTACTAGCTTGGATAAGATCTGAATTAATTTGTCTCTTTAATCCATTTGCACTGTGCTATATAAGGTCGTTTCATGGTTGTAGGTATGAACATTATTCATGGCCTCTGAAACATACCACTCCCAACCAGTATCACCAGCTAGGTCTAGTCAAGTATTCAAGAACTTTTTCAGAGAAATATCTTCTTCAAAACATGTCTGGAAATTGTGATTCTGAGGGAATAATGGCCTTGGCTTAGCTTTTGGTTTTGTAGCTATGGCTGGGGGAAGCCGAAATCCCAAATTTGAACCAGATTCTTCTAACTTCACCTCTCAATGCAGAAAACAGTCCCCGTGTATCCAAATTCTAGTAAATTCTATTTAAGCAAAGACTTCTCCAGTTAACTGTGATGGGAAAATAGCTATTGTATGAATAAGAAAATGATTCTTCTGCACTCCATCAGATTGACTCATATCTTTCTTAATATTAAGGTCCACTTGTTTTTGTCTCAAATATAAAAGCTTATAAGTACACAACTCAGAAGTAGTCTTCTTATAATCTACTTACAATCTACTTATGTAGACTGCAGTCTCTATGTGCATTCCATTATTTTTTACCTAAAGCAAAAATATTTTTCATCTAAGCCTTGATACTCTCATTTTAAAATACACAAAAATATTTGGGAATTTATCCCAATTAAAAACTGAATATGCCTCACATGATTGTATCTAAAAACTGTTCTTCATTAGTTTCACAAACTTTATAACTTTGGGAATCTCAGCTTTTGCCTGTAAATTTTAAATTATTTTATGCCATTCTTCAACCTCTAACAATATGACTGAAAAGATCACTTCTGCTACTTTCCACATCTCTCTCCCCCCCTGCCCTGGACGATTTTCATTAAACAGGACTGATACTAGCACTATTTTCAATTGCAATTTGACATTATGCTCTGTACATAATTACCAGAACATAAAGGATATCAAACAGCAATGAAAAGTCATAACTGATGTGTTGTGATTATACAAATGCGAAATGGTGGAGAAATGCTGAGATACATCCTGTTTAAAAAGTAGCTGGAATAAAGACTGGAAAAAGAAGCAGTGTGCACATAACCTCTGAATTGTGATGCTTTGGTTAGGTATCTTACCCACAAGAGGAAGACATGGTAAGAGAAGTTATTATTAAGGGGGAAATTATAGCAACTGTTAAAAGTAATTTTTTAAATCTAAAACTTACTGAACAACAGAAGCTTCAGGAAAAAAGAAAACTAAGACAGCTTTTGTGTGGTCCTTGGCATAAAAACAAAACAAAATCTGGAGCAAATTATGGTTGATATGAACAGTAGAATCTGAGGTTTGTCTGACATCATTTATGGAATTTTAATTAGTGCAGAGACTGGTGAAGCTGTCAGACTACAGAAACGGAAGCAGAAAATTAGGAGTATGGAAATATATTGTGTTCGGTTGCCTCTACTGATAGTTTTCCTTCTCACAGAGATGCTTTGGTTTCCTGAACATTTATTTAGAGTGCAATGTGTTTAACGTACCAAAACATTTAAGGATGATATTTTAAAAATGTTGGATTATCTAATCTTTATAGATAAATTTTGATTGTTATTCTAAACTGACATTATGCCATTTGTTTTACCCTACAGAAATATTTAAACTTATAAGGATTTACATTGTTTGGAAGACATTAAGATAGCATCTGGGTCTTCGAAAAGCAGGTGGAAAATAATCCAAAAAGGCAGATCCTACTCTCATTTATGTTAATGTGAAGTGAGCTTACAGCAAAACAATTGGGAAGGCAAAAAATAAAAACCCAAGGAATAAAATCAGATATCGGCATAAGTTCAAGTAACTAATGAGATCAAATATTGAAATATTTTCTTATTTTCTTTCTAACCTGTGGATGTTCAGTCTGTGTAGTTTTTGAGCCCCTCGAATAGAAACAGAACCTGCCATTAAAATGTATTTGTCCTGAGCAGCCTTATCTAGTTGGAGATGTCCCTGCTCACTGCAGGGGGGTTGGACTAGATGACCTCTAAAGGTCCCTTCCAGCCCAAATGATTCTATGATTCTAAGAGCAGTGCTATCTCGTTTTCGAAGGCAGGAAACTAAATGGTATTGTGTCTTCTCAAGTTTAAACAGTAAATTTGAGGTTGAGGCTGTGCCTGGATACAAACTGAGGTCTTCTGAGCTGATGTTTAGTAAAGTGTCAGCTTGACAGGAAAGATGGTCTGTCCCTCCATCAGTCAAGCTAGGTTGATTTCTGGAAGCAGGGAGTCTATCCTTACTTACACATCTTCAGGAAATGCACACACTGATTCTTGAGGACAGTGAACTACACCAGTCCAACTGGGAGTGACCCAGCAATAGAGTTTATTTCTTGTCTTTTCGTTACAGTTAATCTGCTGCTATTTATGTTATAAAAACCTAATGTACCTTATTTGCCCTTTAGATAATTCTCCAATGCCAAATTAATGGCATTGGGAAACAATAGACAAATTCACTCTCTTTTCTGTCTTGTAAATATATGAACCCTAGGGCAAAGAATTCGAGATCTACAATGGCATATGCAGTTTCTAAAGTAAAAGAAGATGGGGATGCACTTTGAATCAAATTTAGTTAATTAGTCTGAATTAGTTAAGTAGCTTGATCAAGTTAACTAGCCTGAATATTTGACTGGTGCAAGGAAACGAAGGACAAAATTAGTTGACAAAAGCTGAAAAACAAATTAGAAATTGGCATAGAAAAAAATTCAGTACCCACATCACAGGAACTGAGATGGGGAAGAAGGTCATGTCACATCTTTAAGGTGAAAAAATAAAGAAGAAAAATTATAAATAGAAAGAGAGTGTGGGAATTACCTAGATGAAAATTCAAAGGCAGAAGCAAAAAACATACAATGAATGGACACAATCAGAGAAAATAAACAAAAGTCTTGAGCCAAGTGGAAATAGCACCCAGAAATTAGAGCCATGTGTGACAAAAGGATGGAATAAATCTAAGTTAAAGAAACACTTTGTTTTGTAAGATATTGGATATATGGGAAACTGAGTCTTATTGCTAAGAAGAAAAAACGGCAGAGAAGAATGAAACAGAAGGACAAGAAAGGGTGAATATACAAATTAAAGGGCAAAAGTACTGGTTTTGGTCAGTTGGTGTCAACACGTGGTGTTAAACTGCAATGGAATAGAACAGCACACTTGTCACTACATATGCAACCAGTTTATCAGCATAAAAGAGTAAAATATTGAAAGGCACACAGCCTGAATATAGACATAGACAAAGTCAAAAGCCAGCAACAATGGAATTATAGATAGGGAAAAACACATTTAGATCTTTTCAGTGTTCATTCCACTTCTCCTTAGTGCCAACTATAGGATTAATATGTGGAGAAGAAGGGTTTCTTCTTGAACTTAAGTGGCATGTGGCTTTTTGTAAATAGCATGTTTTCAACTAATCCTACCTAGTAAGTAGGAAAAGCTGAAGCATCATTTGAAATACATAAGTGACCAAAAGTTGGGTGAAAGTGGCATTTGGTGAAGGGGAACTAAAATAAACAAATTTAATAATTGGAGCAAATAAACCAAAACTTGGAACTACAAATAACGAAACCTGTGGAACTCATCAGAGTTTTCCCACTGATTCTAGGTGTCATCGGTATTTAACTCAGAAAGGTCCCCTTTTTCATAAGAGACAAAGTTAAAGAGGAAAAGATTTTTACGCAGCTGAGTTAGATAAAGGTAATGGAAGTGCCATTCTAGAATAGCAATTGACAAGTACAAGATTAAGTGTCTTGATTAAACACAGATATGATAACTCAAATACAGAACAAATAACAATGAGTACTTCTCAGTTCTTTTGAAGCCAGATCATAAATATATAGACAGTTACAAAATATGAAAGAGTGCTATATTATGTACATAAATGGCATTCACATCCACAGGACAGAGAGCAGAAGGAGATGCTAAAATAGGCAAAGGAGCATACTGACAATTCAGATAGACGACTTCAAATGAACCATGTCAGAAACTATGAAAATATGTCAGGTTTGGTTTGTTTTCTTTCTCCAACATGATGGCAAAATGAAAAGCTTACATTTTCAGACAGTAGAGAGAGCAATAAGGTTTGTCTCTTAAAAATCTTCACTGCAATTTCCACTTCTAAGTATGCTCTGCCGTTTTACAGGTAGTATGTATGTTATGCAAATGAATACTTGAAACTGGATGTTCGGAGGACACGAGTGACTTCAAAGACAAGATGCCGCTCACATTTATATAATTGCTTTACCTCTGCCACAGATACTTCACATCTGGTTTTGGTAACACACGTGAAGTTATCTGGGAGCTCTGACTCAGCTCATTAGCAGGCTTACAGCAGCCAAAAAGTCAATGGACCACAGGGAAACAGGCTTGTGAAAATGGACTAGTGCACAAGCTGCTAGAAAAGTTCACAGTGTCATCACTCTATGATCATACCTGCATTGCTTACCAATGTAATAATGTTGTAGCAGTGTGTTAATGAGAATGGAATGTAGGCAGTAGAAACTCCTGTGCCTTGTCAAATTCCCTATGTAAACTCAACCTTTGGGCTGAACTAGGACAACAGCAATGAATACAAGTTTTAGCCTATCTCTGCATTTGAGCCCAGCATGTATTTGTTTTGTCTGTTCTATGAAGTAGGAAGTTGATACATATGTAGTGGCTCACGTGCAATAGGTATTGTCCAGTTCATAAGTGGAGAAACAAGACTTGATCTTAACATTAGTTTAACACATATATTTTTATTTCATGCAGAAGGAACTTGTAGCACTACAGCTAAGCTGTTCCTGGGCCTTATGTTCAAGCCAAAGCTGAAGGTACAGTTGCATATAATACCTTATGGGTGGCATTACAAGCTTCCAGAGGGAAAAGAGGTAGTAGAAGAAAATCACAGTATTACTTCTTGTCAGCCCTGGCTGGAGGCCTACATCACACTGAGTACACTAATCAGGCTGAAGCAAATTTCAAGTATGTTTCAAGTATTCTTGGCCTTTTACAATAACAAGCAAAGTAGACACTGGTTGAAATACTGTTTGGCCTACATATATTTCTTGCTTAATTGGTCATGACCTATTGCAGGTCTTCTCTTGTGTCTTGAAACATATTTTTTTGGCTATGTATTTTTGTAATTTAAAATCAGCAGACAGTCATTTTCATACTTGAAATGAAACCTGTTAATATATAAATTCTTAACATTAATACCATAGGAACAAAGATATTAAAGTAATTTTCAATACTTAACTATTTATTTTTGCAGTATTAAGCTAAAAGTATCATGTAATATTTTACACATGCTACGTTTTTCTTTCAGGCAAACTTTAAAGATTACCTTGACTTTTTAGAGTACAATTTATTGATTACCACACATGCCACATTCAACCAATATGAAAAAGCATTCTGTAGGTTTTCGTCATCCAAAACCGTGAATAGTACAGAGTGAATAAGAACATTAGCCTGGCTGCTGCTGAAAGCTACCAGTGATGCACAGGGTAGAACTGAATCCAGCTTGCTTTTGAGCAGGTGATGTGCATGTCTTCACACTGGCAGCAGAAAACCTTTCAAGTTGGAGGTGAACTAAGGAGCTCAAGAATGGATGCAGTAGATATGAAATAAGAAGAAACTGCTCTGGAATACTTTCATGGCCATAAATACGTTTCATCATTATGTAAGGCTAAGTCCCCTTACCTCAGTATTATACATTTAGAGCTCGCATAATTCCACAAAGAACGACATGAAACTGAGGTGCTTAGCTTAAAATGTTTTGTGTCAAAATCTTCCAAGATTAACTTCTGTACAGTAGAGTTAACACAGTTGTATTTTAACATTAACTGGCAAAAACAAAGCACAGACATAAATACAGATGCAAAAATAAGAGTGCTCTTAGCTCTAATAGAAGCAGCGAGGGCTATATAGAAGACAAACACACAGCTTGAGAGACAGGCAGGGCTGCTGAACACTTTCATGCTAGGTAGCTGTTTCTGTTTTTTTTCCTGACACACAGTTCTCTGATTAGTACATCACCTTACACAGTGTACAGTTCTATATAATCTTCCAGAATATTGCTATTTGGCATATTTACTATATGTATAGAAAGCCATGTCTCATCACCTTACTTCTACAAAACCACACCAAGCTTTTATAATCCATGACCTAATATGTGACTAGAATTCATGGTGTACATTTTGATGGCTATTTTAAAATTTATCAAAAATTATGGGATCTAATTATTTGTAAAAAATGTGCATGTTTGACAAGTCCACAGAAACAAAACAAAACCCAAATTCTTAAAAGAAGTTTTATTTTACTTTATCTAGAGAGACCTTCCCTCACTTTATATAATTTCTCTATTCAGAGATATTAGTATTTTAACGCATTATTCAATCCCACTTGGAGATTTTGAGCATAAATAACAATATTCTGTGAATATTTTTAATCTCAGTATAGTTTATAGTGAAAATTTGATAACTGGAAAATTTTGTATTAGTGCTTTATGAGGTCTGAAGATTTTTTCATAGCTATGAGTAGCTATTTGCAGTTCCAGTGATTTAAAGCCATGTAAGACACTGCATTAAACATCTAAGACCAATTGTTTCAACTGTTGAACCTCAATGACATTTCAAATCAGCACTTTTGTATGCCTAAATGAAAACTTTTTTTCCTGATCTTTGTTCTTGACAATCAATAAATTTATCCTTGCAGTTTCCTCTGAGACTGGCAAATGCTATACTTTCCCATTTTACAGACGAGGAAATGCAGCATAAAGATCAAACGTCTTGTCCAAGATCAGACAGACAGTCTATGGCAAAACTATGAACTCTAAATCCCAGGATACCACTGTAGTCATTGGACAACTCTTCAATTTGTGCAGAACTACCCTCTCTGTCAAATATCAGCCTTAAACTTGTTGACTTTTGAAATTACTTGTCGCTTGAAAATGACAAAGACGTGTGAAATGCTTTGTAATATTGGGAAAATTGGATGTTATTCAATTTTCATCAGAGTGAAATGAAAGCCCTGAAATATGAAAATGACAGCATTCCCCTCTAGCGGCTTTCCCAATATTTCATAGTGTCAGTACGATAATTTTTTTTTCCTTTAGCTTTTTTCTTTTGGCCTATTCTTTCCATATAGTTTTTTTTCTATCATTGAGTAACTTGGTTTTTAAATTTCTTCCAAATAAATGTTACTTCTTCCACTCTTACTTTACACAAAAAATGAAGAGAAAGAAGTAAGAAAATTTTGTCAATTGTTTTTGAACTCAAACACATTTGACTAAATTTATTCCCATCCCATATACAGTTTAAAAAAAACCAAACCTAAACCATGCTAAGGACTACAACTCTAGTAATAGTTCTTTCCATTCCTCTTCTGGTTTCCCCCTTCCTCAGTTTATTGCTAATCACTATACAAAGGCATTTGATCATCTTTAAAGCATCCCAAATTTCATGAAAAAAATCATTTCAAGCAATTAACAGGATCAACTTTCTTCAGGTACCTAAAGTTGTAAAAACAATGAAAAATAAATGACAAATTGAAATCCATATGTGTTGGTAATCTAGGTCTTCATCTTTTGCTTTATGAAATAAGAAATATACCAGTGAAAATGTAAAGATTTTTTTTCTAAAACATATGTAGGATAAAATAGAATTTCTTTTTTTTTTTCTTTTTAAATTTCAGGATGCTGGCAATTCAAAGGGCAAAAAA
Organism: Cariama cristata; assembly: GCF_000690535.1. Lineage (NCBI taxonomy): Eukaryota > Metazoa > Chordata > Aves > Cariamiformes > Cariamidae > Cariama > Cariama cristata. Next base: position 15,831 of record NW_009613687.1, read on the forward strand.
GTCTTTACAAATAGATGATACTGAAAGCTTGGTTGCTAGTTGCTGCAGTTTTGGTTCAGTTTTTTTTGGTGTGTGTGTGCTTTGGGTTTTTTTTGTAATGTTATTTAAAAATTCCAAAATCATAAAAAATTGATCACTTCTCTAGCAATATGAAATAGGTAAGTATCACCAGATAAAGATGATGACAACCAACTCTTCACAGGAAATTCATCCACCTTTATTACTGTTAAACCAACAGATTTCTAAGACATCAGATTATTTCCTTCTGAATCCATAACACTTTTTTGATGCAGATCAACCACCTAACAATGCTTTTTTCCTCTTATTTTTCAGTACAGAGAGGAGAGCTGGACTCACTTAAGAATAACTTGATGCCTCAACAGACTGCATACCAGTCTATTGTGATGTAAGTATTCCTTCTTCATGCTATTTATTCTATATAGAGTGTGGTGTTAGGGATAAAGAGCTTTATTATGGCACTGAGCTTGGTTAGGTTTAGGGCTCAGTCTGGATAGGGTTGACAGGAATATCAGTAGCGTATTTCATATTCAGAAGCATAAGATAAACACTGAAACTTTTTTCTGGAAAGCTTTTAAGCAATTATAGCTATTGTGTATAGCCTTTATTAATACCTTTTATACAGAGACCACACATATATTTGGCACATTGCAAAGTATGTAGAGGGAAGGTTATTCAGCCTGTTTAGAATATAAGTAGCTTCCTACTTTGGCTTACTTACAAAGTAAAAACTTACAAAGTGGAGGATGAAAGGAATCAATGACAAAAACAAAGATAGGAAATTATTCCACAGGAATCATCCACAAGAATCATCTGATAATGACCATACATATAAAAATTTAGCTGACTGGCGGGATGAGAATCTGGTAGTATTTTAAAGTTATTTCTTAACAGTAGATTTCTTAGGAATATTAAAGCATCTGCCACTGATTTCATGTAACACTCAAGGCGACTCTGGGATAAGTCACATACAGGGATCAAGTGAATAATTGCTATTGGTATAACACAGAGAACAATCCCAACAGTGACTGTTTGACAAGTGCAAGTAATTTATCTATAGCTCCCTGCACGTTGCAATATAAACTGGTAACCAAGGTTTGTTCAAATCAGACCTCATGGAAAAAGGCACCTGGCAAATGACTGAAATGAGCCATATTCGTTACAAATCAAGGTGGCATAGACTGCTTACGGAAAGCACTGTTGTAAAGATAACAAGGTAACTTTCTGTGCTTTTATCATCTAGATAACAGCAACTACATTATTTTAATGAGCGACTACCTAGAGTTACTTGAACATTCTTTTGCAAGACCAACTCTGATTTTTTTTAACATAAAGCTATTATTCTAGATGGCCCAAAATGTTTAGGGTTACATAGGAGAAAAAAACTTGGAACCGCCATTAATTCTGACATCTGATTGCATTCCAATTTAGCCTTGAATGATTTTTAATTTTGTTCTCCTATCTAAAGGGAGAATACATAATTCTTTTTGAGACACTCTTCTTTCAATTAGCCTTTGGTGATAGTTTCAAATTTAAAAGGTGTTTGTTCATTTTCAGAGAATTTGCTCCTACTACTTAAAGAAAAACAGAGAAAGATAGGATGAGATGAGCGTGCCTGCAGCTATTGCAGCCTCCTGTTGACTTGTTTGACAAGATCTTACCAGTGCAGATGGGAAATAGGCTATTGCAGATATGGATATTAGTACAAGAACCAGAGAAAAAATACATCTCATATTGAGCCTGATCAAAGATCAAGAATACAGATATGAAACAAGAATAGCCTTGAAAAAAAATAATGCCAGCCTGGTTCTTATGAAACAAATAGAATAAAGAAAGACATCTCGCACTGGGCCTAATCTAAGATAAATAATGCAAATACGAATCAAGAATTGCCTTTAAAAAGTTGTGTGTACCAAGCCAGTCTGGTCCTTACAAAACCAAAAAAAACTACAGCAATGGATTTTTTTTCTTTTAAATTCAAATGAAAGTAAAACTTCAAGATGTTAATGAAATGAGTCTGGAGAATCTTCAAACTGCTGAAGGAACTGGCAAATTAAATTACAAGTGGAATAAAGTTTCATGGTTCTTGTCACATGTCACTGAGAGGCTGGTGGTGCAACGCATACTTAATATACCAACAAGCTATGCAAGATGAAAATCACTGCCTGCATATCAATGGCCTACTCCTGCTAAAACTCTTTTGGGGGCAATGGACAATTACCTAAATAAAAAAGTTGAAAGAGTTTGCAATAAATGAAGTCATGTTGTCAACATTTTAAAAAGTGAAAAACATTTAAAAGATTCCTAGGGGTAGGATGACACTAATAGTTGGCTGTCATTTCTACTAAACCCTGTTAGAGAACATGGGTAACGCTAAGCAACAAAACAGTTTCTAACCAGAGGAACTATCTTTTTTAATGACTCAGTCTCTTAACAATGAAAATATATTTTCTGATATTTATGTTATTTTCTTAGTACTGTGGTTGAAATTTGTGGGTAATTTTAGACAAGCTTTTGATAGACAAATATCATTGTTTCTGTAGCCAACTGTTACATATATTGGATCCTTTTAGTGATCCTCAACACAGGTACCAGCATTTGTACATATATGAGGAATAAACTCCTTCTTACACCTCGCCTTCTAGGGAGAGCTGTATCTACTCAAGTCTTCTCAATGGCCTGTATTTTATGCTGGTATAACTTAGAAACATTTAGTTAACATCAGTTGAACCTACTAATTTTTTTATTCTCAGAGCTAAAGGACCAAATTCTAAGAGATACAAATAATCACAAATCTTTGTAAGACATACAATTAAACATGTGCTTCCACTTCCTTTTGGGAGAGCTGTCTTCATGGCATGACATACGTCTCTTTCTTCTATCTCATTTTATCAAGTTCTTTTGAGTCAAGGTTTGTACTGCATCAGAAAACAGTATGGTGGAGAAGGGGGAGAGAAACAGAGATGAAACAAAGTTTTCATAAGGAGTCTCCTTGATGCATTTATGCAACTGAATAAATGAAATATTTACAAACTGGTGAGTCATGAGCACTTTTGGAAGTGAGAAATCTCTTTATAAAGTAATTTGTTGCACTGCACTTTCTGTGTCCAGAAAGTCAGCTTTCTTAAGATCTGTATCTCAGTCTTCATTTCTTTCTATACTGGTGTGGTAATTTTTTTTTTTTTTTTTTTTTTTTTAAAGTATCTCTTAGAGAGAAAGAAAAGAGAAGAAGAGGAGATCTTAAAAATTTCAGTAGGTTCACAGAGAAAAAGAGAACCTGAAGGTCTTTTTACAGGAATGAAACTCTAGGAGTTCAGGTCACTACAGAAAGCAGTTTAGAATGGAAATTGAAATGGTTTTGAAGTCCTATCCCTCTTTCTTTTAAAGGTGTTATTGTTACTATATTTGTTCTGAAATATATTAATTACATGCTTGTTAGTCTATTGGTTGTTTGGTGAGAGACAGCAAGTTCTTTTCAAAGTGGATTGTCTTTCATGACAGTTCGTAGATTAAATTATTTTTCTAACCTCTCTGTTTCATGTCATTTGCTTAGTATATTTGAGAATTTCCCATGGACAATGCCAACTAGCAAAGCATTAAATAACCTTAGGAAACAGTGTGAAAGGAATGAGTTTCCAAGATCTACTTCTGTCTTTTAGCAGCAGTGAGTAAGGATCTATTTTTCTTTCTGCAAACAGCACACAAAGATACAGGGATAGCTAAGCAATGCTGAGGTCTACGCTAACTTGAATTACCTTGCTTTTATCAATGGGTAAAAGTGTACATAAAAATGGTAATTTCAAATCAGTGAAATCTGCATTTGCATTTCTTAGTGTTGATATTTCGTTCTAGACCTAATATTTATCAATACAGTGAAGAATGGTCACTGTTCAAGGACCCTCTGTTGTCCATAATTTATTTCATTTCAATGATTACTCCTCTAGTGGTCTTCAGAAATTGAAAATCACAGCAATTAGTATATTAACAATTAAGAACTAACAATATAACATTTAAAGTTTTCAAATTTAATAAAGCTGTATTAGATAAGTATTTGAAACTTGTTACTTAATGGTAATGGATTCAGAGCTAGTTTTAGATTAAGCAAGCATAATAAAAACTTTTCCATCTGGTAATGCAACAAAAAGTTTTAGTACTTTTTTAAAAACAAGGAAAATAGTTTCTATAGCTAAATCTATATGCATCAAAGTTCAGGGAAGTATGAATCTCTGTACACATTGTATATGTAGTTCAGGGCAACTGAATACGGAAAAATGCATTAACTTCTGGAAGATGTTTTTTGCCAGAAATGTTGAATATTAATTAAGGTACTAAAAAAACATGGTGCTAGAGGCAATGGAAGGGTAGCCATCTAATCTTGCCTTTTGGTTATTGTTTATCACGGTCTTTCTGTAAGTGAGGTCTGAAGACTTACTATCTGGCAGGAGAACTATGGCTGTTGAGAAGCTGTGCTGTGGCAGTTTACAGAAAGAGACCAAAACTCCTGCACTTTGCCTGCAATCAGAGAGCCCAGATTAAAGACCTTGAAAGAACAGAAAAAGAATCAGCTCTGCACTGCCAGTGATGTGGGCCAGACAGGAATGACAGTAGGCAACTGCCTGTGCCTGTCTGAAATGAAGTGATAGATTTATAACTACCTTAGAAAAAAATCTAAACAGAAACAAATAAATGTAAATGTTCCTACAACAGGAGGAAGGTTACATTTTCCCTTGTTGTTTGTTTACAAATAAACCTGAGTCATGTCTTCTATGCTTCTTTTCTGTCTTCATTTCAACACTGAATATTTACTGGGCCTCCTCATCTGTGAATTTTTATTGTTTTGAAATACTTCCATTCACTGTTTTAGTTTGTGTTAGAATTTGGTTAGAACCGCTGACTGAACTCATTCAACTTTCATTTTTCGAAAAAGTGATGTAGTTCTAAAGCACTCCCATAATCTGCAATAGGCTTGTCCTTGATTTTCCTAGTATCTAAGAAACAAGCATTCAGAAAAAACAAAAGCACTTGGTAGGACCTAAAAAATTCATCAATTTCTTTGTAATCCCAAAGAAGCATAGGAGATAAACAATAACAAGGAAATAAAAATGCAGCATCTAAGTAATGGGTCGGGGGAGAGGGAGGAAATGGGGAAAACCAATTAAGACAAACGCTAGTGATTTTCTATTTAAGAATAAATTCGTTCATGCCCAAACACACACACACAAACACACAAGATTTGAGGGAAAG